>NC_080735.1:21990257-21997757 GCF_019097595.1 Hemibagrus wyckioides | reverse complement strand
ACACACACACACACACACACACACACACACACACATACCCATGGAGCTGTGACAGCCAGCCCCTGGAGTGTGGTATATACACACACACACACACACACACACACACACACACACATACCCATGGAGCTGTGACAGCCAGCCACTGGAGTGTGGTATATACACACACACACACACACACACACACACACACATACCCATGGAGCTGTGACAGCCAGCCCCTGGAGTGTGGTATATACACACACACACACACACACACACACACACACATACCCATGGAGCTGTGACAGCCAGCCCCTGGAGTGTGGTATATACACACACACACACACACACACACACACACACACACACATACCCATGGAGCTGTGACAGCCAGCCACTGGAGTGTGGCATATACACACACACACACACACACACAATATCATTACTACCATCATCATTATACGTGTTGCATGCTGTTATACACCTCTGTGTGTGTGTGTGTGTGTGTCTGTGTGTGTGTGTGTGTGTAGGCTCTCTTACAGACCGCTGTGAGAAGATGTTGTGTGTTTGTGATCGAGAAGCAGCGAAGTGCCTGAAAAAAGCACCGTATAACCTGAAATACGTCGCATGGCCCGACTTCCTGTGTGGACCAGAGCTACCCACATGTGCTTACTACTGACACCCACCCACACACACACCCACACCCCCCCCCCCCAACACACACACACAACCACCCATCCATCCACCCCCCACACCCACACACAGAGTCCCTGGAGTCGTTCAGAGACTCAGGAGCTACACCTGGAGGACCTCTGAGTGTCTGAGCTGACCGTGTGGTGAAGTGACCCTTCACTCCTCATGATGCTAATCTGGGTTCTTAGCTACATTAGCTTCAGAGAAAAAAGTAAAGCAGATTTTGTTTGTTATTTATAATGAAATCATCAGTTTAACACCAGAATTCAACCCCAGTGATCTCTTTATCTGATCTTCTAATAAAAGCTGAGATGTTTGTGAGAGTTCTCATGTATTCCTGTCTTTACGGGGACGTCCTCAAACACTGCACTGAATACAAGCAGTCATGTTTTTAACTTCACACACTCACTGTGTAACTGAACCGTCTTCACCTTTACACACACTCCGTCTTCACCTTTACACACACTCCGTCTTCACCTTTACACACACTCCGTCTTCACCTTTACACACACTCCGTCTTCACCTTTACACACACTCCGTCTTCACCTTTACACACACTCCGTCTTCACCTTTACACACACTCCGTCTTCACCTTTACACACACTCCGTCTTCACCTTTACACACACTCCGTCTTCACCTTTACACACACTCCGTCTTCACCTTTACACACACTCCGTCTTCACCTTTACACACACTCCGTCTTCACCTTTACACACACTCCGTCTTCACCTTTACACACTCCGGCTTCACCTTTACACACACTCCGGCTTCACCTTTACACACACTCCGTCTTCACCTTTACACACACTCCGTCTTCACCTTTACACACACTCCGTCTTCACCTTTACACACACCCCGTCTTCACCTTTACACACTCCGTCTTCACCTTTACACACACTCCGTCTTCACCTTTACACACTCCGTCTTCACCTTTACACACACTCCGTCTTCACCTTTACACACTCCGTCTTCACCTTTACACACACCCCGTCTTCACCTTTACACACACCCCGTCTTCACCTTTACACACCCCGGCTTCACCTTTACACACTCCGTCTTCACCTTTACACACTCCGTCTTCACCTTTACACACACTCCGTCTTCACCTTTACACACTCCGTCTTCACCTTTACACACTCCGTCTTCACCTTTACACACTCCGTCTTCACCTTTACACACTCCGTCTTCACCTTTACACACTCCGTCTTCACCTTTACACACTCCGTCTTCACCTTTACACACTCCGTCTTCACCTTTACACACACTCCATCTTCACCTTTACACACTCCGTCTTCACCTTTACACACACCCCGTCTTCACCTTTATACAGATTTAATCAGTTTCCAGACACAGAATTCACTGAGAATTTTTATTGTGTAGAATTTATAAACTCTGCTATAAAATAAAGAAAGAAATAATATCAAAAATAACATTTGAATAAGATTAATAAAAATAAAAAGTTTCTGGAAATAATTAAGCTGTCATTTAACACACACACACACACACACACACACACACACAGAGAGAATCTGATACAGAACATTCATTCATTAACAAAGTTAAATTAACAAATTCATCAGAAATGAAATCATGACAGACAGACAGATAGAGAGCTAGACAGATGAGCAGACAGGGAGACAGACAGACAGATGGGCAGGCAGACAGACAGAAATCAGAAATTAAGTTATTTTTATTAATTCTAAATCTTCAAGCTCTGTTCACATGTTTATATTAAAAAAGTGTGAAAAAAATCTGAACCAAATGACTGGATATTGGAGAGAGTGATGTCATCTCACTGAGTGTACAGGAAACAGGCCATGCTTGGTGTGTGTGTGTCATGGTTGGTGTGTGTGTGTGTCATGGTTGGTGTGTGCGTGTGTGTGTGTGATGCTTGGTGTGTGTCATGGTTGGTGTGTGTGTGTGTGTCATGGTTGGTGTGTGTGTGATGCTTGGTGTGTGTGTGTGTGTGATGCTTGGTGTGTGTGTGTGTGTGATGCTTGGTGTGTGTGTGTGTGTGTGTGATGCTTGGTGTGTGTGTGTGTGTGTGATGCTTGGTGTGTGTGTGTGTGTGTGTGTGTGATGCTTGGTGTGTGTGATGTGTGTGTTTGTGTGTGTGTGATGCTTGGTGTGTGTGTGTGTGTGTGTGATGCTTGGTGTGTGTGTCATGGTTGGTGTGTGTGTGTGTGTGTGATGCTTGGTGTGTGTGTCTTGGTTGGTGTGTGTGTGTGTGTGTGGTGCTTGGTGTGTGTGTGTGGGTCATGGTTGGTGTGTGTGTGTGTGTGTGATGCTTGGTGTGTGTGTGTGTGTCATGGTTGGTGTGTGTGTGTGTGTGTGTCATGGTTGGTGTGTGTGTGTGTGTGTGATGCTTGGTGTGTGTGTGTGTGTGTGTCATGGTTGGTGTGTGTGTGTGTGTGTCATGGTTGGTGTGTGTGTGTGTGTGTCATGGTTGGTGTGTGTGTGTGTGTGTCATGGTTGGTGTGTGTGTGTGTGTGTCATGGTTGGTGTGTGTGTGTGTGTGTCATGGTTGGTGTGTGTGTGTGTGTGTCATGGTTGGTGTGTGTGTGTGTGTGTCATGGTTGGTGTGTGTGTGTGTGTGTCATGGTTGGTGTGTGTGTGTGTGTCATGGTTGGTGTGTGTGTGTGTGTGTCATGGTTGGTGTGTGTGTGTGTGTGTCATGGTTGGTGTGTGTGTGTGTGTCATGGTTGGTGTGTGTGTGTGTGTCATGGTTGGTGTGTGTGTGTGTGTGTGTCATGGTTGGTGTGTGTGTGTGTCATGGTTGGTGTGTGTGTGTGTCATGGTTGGTGTGTGTGTGTGTCATGGTTGGTGTGTGCGTGTGTGTGTGTGATGCTTGGTGTGTGTCATGGTTGGTGTGTGTGTGTGTGTCATGGTTGGTGTGTGTGTGATGCTTGGTGTGTGTGTGTGTGTGATGCTTGGTGTGTGTGTGTGTGTGATGCTTGGTGTGTGTGTGTGTGTGTGTGATGCTTGGTGTGTGTGTGTGTGTGTGATGCTTGGTGTGTGTGTGTGTGTGTGTGTGTGATGCTTGGTGTGTGTGATGTGTGTGTTTGTGTGTGTGTGATGCTTGGTGTGTGTGTGTGTGTGTGTGATGCTTGGTGTGTGTGTCATGGTTGGTGTGTGTGTGTGTGTGTGATGCTTGGTGTGTGTGTCATGGTTGGTGTGTGTGTGTGTGTGTGATGCTTGGTGTGTGTGTGTGTGTCATGGTTGGTGTGTGTGTGTGTGTGTGATGCTTGGTGTGTGTGTGTGTGTCATGGTTGGTGTGTGTGTGTGTGTGTGTCATGGTTGGTGTGTGTGTGTGTGTGTCATGGTTGGTGTGTGTGTGTGTGTGTGTCATGGTTGGTGTGTGTGTGTGTGTGTCATGGTTGGTGTGTGTGTGTGTGTGTCATGGTTGGTGTGTGTGTGTGTGTGTCATGGTTGGTGTGTGTGTGTGTGTGTCATGGTTGGTGTGTGTGTGTGTGTGTCATGGTTGGTGTGTGTGTGTGTGTCATGGTTGGTGTGTGTGTGTGTGTGTGTCATGGTTGGTGTGTGTGTGTGTCATGGTTGGTGTGTGTGTGTGTCATGGTTGGTGTGTGTGTGTGTGTGTGTGTGTGTGTGTGTGTCATGGTTGGTGTGTGTGTGTGTGTCATGGTTGGTGTGTGTGTGTGTGTCATGGTTGGTGTGTGTGTGTGTGTGTCATGGTTGGTGTGTGTGTGTGTGTGTGTGTCATGGTTGGTGTGTGTGTCATGGTTGGTGTGTGTGTGTGTGTGTCATGGTTGGTGTGTGTGTGTGTGTGTCATGGTTGGTGTGTGTGTGTGTGTGTGTCATGGTTGGTGTGTGTGTGTGTGTGTGTCATGGTTGGTGTGTGTGTGTGTGTGTCATGGTTGGTGTGTGTGTGTGTGTGTGTGTGTGTGTGTGTGTGTGTGTGTCATGGTTGGTGTGTGTGTGTGTGTGTCATGGTTGGTGTGTGTGTGTGTGTGTGTGTGTGTCATGGTTGGTGTGTGTGTGTGTCATGGTTGGTGTGTGTGTGTGTGTGTGAGATGCTTTTGTGTGTGTGTGTGATGCTTGGTGTGTGTGTCATGGTTGGTGTGTGTGTGTGTGTGTGTGAGATGCTTTTGTGTGTGTGTGTGTGTGTGATGCTTGGTGTGTGTGTGTGTGTGTCATGGTTGGTGTGTGTGGGTGTGTGTGTGAGATGCTTTTGTGTGTGTGTGTGTGTGTGTGATGCTTGGTGTGTGTGTGTGTGTCATGGTTGGTGTGTGTGTGTGTGAGATGCTTTTGTGTGTGTGTGTGTGTGTGTGTGATGCTTGGTGTGTGTGTGTGTGTGTGTGTCATGGTTGGTGTGTGTGTGTGCGCCTGAGGAGCTGCTGTATCATGGTGTGTGTGTTAAAGGCAGGACTGCAGTAGAAGCCCCAGTAGAACAGACTGTTCCACACACACTGAGGAAGCAGAGGCCAGAGGACCAGAAAGATAACACAGTGAATTCCCATCCTCCAGAGATAAGCAAACACACGATGAGGGAACACCCTGAAAACACACACACACACACACACACACCAGTAATTATCCTCTGATCTTGCATTACTACACTAGTGAGTGACCCACTGACCAGTGGTGTATATACATAAAACACACAATTCCCTTTAATAACATCACTTGGTGTAGAATAAATGGGAGGAGCTTATTCCTGTGGAAGAGGGCAGAGACTGTGTGGTCATCACCAAGAACTAAAAGGTGTTGTTTACACGGACGGATTTCGCTCTGAAATATTCCATAAAGGTGAATGTTCCAGTAAATATATTTTAGTGTACCTGAGCTCTGCTCGTGTCCAGCCGCTCCACACAGCGTGTCCCCCCTGTAGGGACAGCAGGACAGCGTTCACTATGACTATTCGAGATGTCCAGTAGTGCACACTCAGCCAATCGAACGCAAACTCCGCCAGCAGCTGATAACGGCAAGACCAACCACTTCACGACAAACCACGCCCACTGCCACCAGCTAGGCCACACCCACTCCTACACACACAGACAGATCTTAAGATGTAGAGATCACTGCATGTATGGGTTAATAACACTATACACATGCTGTATCGGCATCACACAATTGTCACCCAAATGAGGATGGGTTCCCTTTTGAGTCCGGTTCCTCTCAAGGTTTCTTCATCATCCCATCTAAGGGAGTTTTTCCTTGCCACAGTCGCCTCAGTCACCTCAGGCTTGCTCACTTGGATTAACATCTAGGACTGTCTGTCTGTCTGTCTGTTTATATGTTTGTTGTTTTCTTATGTCGCTTTCTCATGTAAAGCTGCTTTGAGACAATGCTCTTTGTTAAAAAGTGCTATATAAATAAAATCGAATTGAATTGAATTAAACTGGTGAAAGGGTGTGTGTGTGTGTGTGTGTGTGTGTGTGTGTGTGTGTAACTCCACCGTCAGCTCGCTTCTGCTCAGTGTGTGTTGGACAGCAGGTGTGTACAAGTGGGAGGAAGGAGGCGTCATAGTCAAACAGGTAGAGGAGGAGGAGGGTGAGGCGGGGAGAGTCCTTCAGACCATAGACCAGGAACAGACACTTCCCTTCATTGGCCACCTGTGAAGAGAAAAGACACAATGTTACAACAGTGATGTTAATAACACACGGCTAACTCTGTGGTCATCTCAGGGGAATCCACTGCCTCTAAACACCCTAAATCATGCAGTGCAAAAACGTGCTACTGACCACTACATTTATCTAACCCAACACCTGACTGTGCAGGTGAACCCAGATTTTCCTTCAAACAGACAGAAGAACAGAAAATCAGGCAGAGAGACAGGCATACACACAGGCAGAAGAACAAACAGGCAGACAGACAGACAGACAGATAGACGGTAAAACAGACAGACAGAAAAACAGACAGGCAGATAAACAGGCAGACAGACAGAAAAACAGACAGGTAGACAGACAGACCTTGTACTCCCAGAGGTTATGTGGGGGTTTGACTCCGAGGGTCTGGACCCTCTGGAGCTCCTGCAGGAGGGCACGTCTGTGTGAGGGGTTCTCCATGAGGAACGGAGCAGCAAGCAATTCATCATCACCTAGCAGGTTCAACAGCCTGACACACACACACACACACACACACACACACACAAACACACACACAAACACACACACAAACACACACACAAACACACACACACAAAGTATTTCCTACATTTCCTAACCTCAGGGAGGTGAACAGGAGAACAGTGATGAAGAGAAGTGGATTTCTTCCTGACCTTCCGTTCACCTGCTCCTGTAAAAATGTTTCTCTGTACTGAGTGGTCCAGGGCCCCGAGCTGCTCCATCCACAGAGTGACATCATCAACTGGTCCACCTGCTGATTGGCTTACTGACCAAGCTGTCATTGCGAATTCCCCCACCGGACCAGCGGTACATAAGGAACATAACCTACACACACACACACACACACACACACACACACACACACACACACACACACACAGAAATACTACACTGCTTCATATGACTGTACATCTGAGAGTAGTATGGTCAGACACACACACACACACACACACACACACCATGACACAGCTGAGTGTGAGGAACACTCCGGAGCAGAAGTTTCCTGCTCTTCCGGACACAGGTCTCTGATTGGATTGTTCATCTCCAAAACGCTGGAACGCCAACAGAGAGCGAGAGATCCTGACGTTACTCTGGATCTCCTCACGCCTTCTCCTCACGTCAGCCTCATGAAGCTTCTCTACAGCATACCTACACACACACACACACACACACACACACACACACACACACACACACACACACAAAGGTGCAGTGTGGTAATGAATGAACATGATGAAGATG
>NC_080735.1:21948254-21983254 GCF_019097595.1 Hemibagrus wyckioides | reverse complement strand
AATCTTCAAGCTCTGTTCACATGTTTATATTAAAAAAGTGTGAAAAAAATCTGAACCAAATGACTGGATATTGGAGAGAGTGATGTCATCTCACTGAGTGTACAGGAAACAGGCCATGCTTGGTGTGTGTGTGTCATGGTTGGTGTGTGTGTGTGTCATGGTTGGTGTGTGCGTGTGTGTGATGCTTGGTGTGTGTCATGGTTGGTGTGTGTGTGTGTGTCATGGTTGGTGTGTGTGTGATGCTTGGTGTGTGTGTGTGTGTGTGATGCTTGGTGTGTGTGTGTGTGTGATGCTTGGTGTGTGTGTGTGTGTGTGTGATGCTTGGTGTGTGTGTGTGTGTGTGTGATGCTTGGTGTGTGTGTGTGTGTGTGTGATGCTTGGTGTGTGTGTGTGTGTGTGTGATGCTTGGTGTGTGTGTGTGTGTGTGTGATGCTTGGTGTGTGTGTGTGTGTGTGTGTGTGATGCTTGGTGTGTGTGTGTGTGTGTGTGTGATGCTTGGTGTGTGTGATGTGTGTGTTTGTGTGTGTGTGATGCTTGGTGTGTGTGTGTGTGTGTGTGATGCTTGGTGTGTGTGTCATGGTTGGTGTGTGTGTGTGTGTGTGTGTGTGTGTGATGCTTGGTGTGTGTGTGTGTGTGTGTCATGGTTGGTGTGTGTGTGTGTGTGTGATGCTTGGTGTATGTGTGTGTGTGTGTCATGGTTGGTGTGTGTGTGTGTGTCATGGTTGGTGTGTGTGTGTGTGTGTCATGGTTGGTGTGTGTGTGTGTGTGTCATGGTTGGTGTGTGTGTGTGTCATGGTTGGTGTGTGTGTGTGTGTGTGTCATGGTTGGTGTGTGTGTGTGTGTCATGGTTGGTGTGTGTGTGTGTGTGTGTGTGTGTGTCATGGTTGGTGTGTGTGTGTGTGTCATGGTTGGTGTGTGTGTGTGTGTGTGTGTGTGTGTGTGTGTCATGGTTGGTGTGTGTGTGTGTGTGTGTGATGCTTGGTGTGTGTGTGTGTGTGTGTCATGGTTGGTGTGTGTGTCATGGTTGGTGTGTGTGTGTGTGTGTCATGGTTGGTGTGTGTGTCATGGTTGGTGTGTGTGTGTGTCATGGTTGGTGTGTGTGTGTGTGTGTGTGTGTGTGTCATGGTTGGTGTGTGTGTGTGTGTGTGTGTGTCATGGTTGGTGTGTGTGTGTGTGTGTGTGTGTGTGTGTGTGTGTGTGTGTGTGTCATGGTTGGTGTGTGTGTGTGTCATGGTTGGTGTGTGTGTGTGTGTGTGTGAGATGCTTTTGTGTGTGTGTGTGATGCTTGGTGTGTGTGTCATGGTTGGTGTGTGTGTGTGTGTGTGTGAGATGCTTTTGTGTGTGTGTGTGTGTGTGATGCTTGGTGTGTGTGTGTGTGTGTGATGGTTGGTGTGTGTGGGTGTGTGTGTGAGATGCTTTTGTGTGTGTGTGTGTGTGTGTGTGTGTGTGTGATGCTTGGTGTGTGTGTGTGTGTCATGGTTGGTGTGTGTGTGTGTGTGATGCTTGGTGTGTGTGTGTGTGAGATGCTTTTGTGTGTGTGTGTGTGTGTGTGTGTGTGATGCTTGGTGTGTGTGTGTGTGTGTGTCATGGTTGGTGTGTGTGGGTGTGTGTGTGAGATGCTTTTGTGTGTGTGTGTGTGTGTGTGTGTGATGCTTGGTGTGTGTGTGTGTGTCATGGTTGGTGTGTGTGTGTGTGTGTGTGTGAGATGCTTTTGTGTGTGTGTGTGTGTGATGCTTGGTGTGTGTGTGTGTGTGTCATGGTTGGTGTGTGTGGGTGTGTGTGTGAGATGCTTTTGTGTGTGTGTGTGTGTGTGTGTGATGCTTGGTGTGTGTGTGTGTGTCATGGTTGGTGTGTGTGTGTGTGTGATGCTTGGTGTGTGTGTGTGTGTGTGTGATGCTTGGTGTGTGTGTGTGTGTGTGTCATGGTTGGTGTGTGTGTGTGCGCCTGAGGAGCTGCTGTATCATGGTGTGTGTGTTAAAGGCAGGACTGCAGTAGAAGCCCCAGTAGAACAGACTGTTCCACACACACTGAGGAAGCAGAGGCCAGAGGACCAGAAAGATAACACAGTGAATTCCCATCCTCCAGAGATAAGCAAACACACGATGAGGGAACACCCTGAAAACACACACACACACACACACCAGTAATTATCCTCTGATCTTGCATTACTACACTAGTGAGTGACCCACTGACCAGTGGTGTATATACATAAAACACACAATTCCCTTTAATAACATCACTTGGTGTAGAATAAATGGGAGGAGCTTATTCCTGTGGAAGAGGGCAGAGACTGTGTGGTCATCACCAAGAACTAAAAGGTGTTGTTTACACGGACGGATTTCGCTCTGAAATATTCCATAAAGGTGAATGTTCCAGTAAATATATTTTAGTGTACCTGAGCTCTGCTCGTGTCCAGCCGCTCCACACAGCGTGTCCCTCCTGTAGGGACAGCAGGACAGCGTTCACTATGACTATTCGAGATGTCCAGTAGTGCACACTCAGCCAATCGAACGCAAACTCCGCCAGCAGCTGATACGGCAAGACCAACCACTTCACGACAAACCACGCCCACTGCCACCAGCTAGGCCACACCCACTCCTACACACACAGACAGATCTTAAGATGTAGAGATCACTGCATGTATGGGTTAATAACACTATACACATGCTGTATCGGCATCACACAATTGTCACCCAAATGAGGATGGGTTCCCTTTTGAGTCCGGTTCCTCTCAAGGTTTCTTCATCATCCCATCTAAGGGAGTTTTTCCTTGCCACAGTCGCCTCAGTCACCTCAGGCTTGCTCACTTGGATTAACATCTAGGACTGTCTGTCTGTCTGTCTGTTTATATGTTTGTTGTTTTCTTATGTCGTTTCTCATGTAAAGCTGCTTTGAGACAATGCTCTTTGTTAAAAGTGCTATATAAATAAAATCGAATTGAATTGAATTAAACTGGTGAAAGGGTGTGTGTGTGTGTGTGTGTGTGTGTGTGTGTGTGTGTAACCCACCGTCAGCTCGCTCTGCTCAGTGTGTGTTGGACAGCAGGTGTGTACAAGTGGGAGGAAGGAGGCGTCATAGTCAAACAGGTAGAGGAGGAGGAGGGTGAGGCGGGGAGAGTCCTTCAGACCATAGACCAGGAACAGACACTTCCCTTCATTGGCCACCTGTGAAGAGAAAAGACACAATGTTACAACAGTGATGTTAATAACACACGGCTAACTCTGTGGTCATCTCAGGGGAATCCACTGCCTCTAAACACCCTAAATCATGCAGTGCAAAAACGTGCTACTGACCACTACATTTATCTAACCCAACACCTGACTGTGCAGGTGAACCCAGATTTTCCTTCAAACAGACAGAAGAACAGAAAATCAGGCAGAGAGACAGGCATACACACAGGCAGAAGAACAAACAGGCAGACAGACAGACAGACAGATAGACGGTAAAACAGACAGACAGAAAAACAGACAGGCAGATAAACAGGCAGACAGACAGACAGAAAAACAGACAGGTAGACAGACAGACCTTGTACTCCCAGAGGTTATGTGGGGGTTTGACTCCGAGGGTCTGGACCCTCTGGAGCTCCTGCAGGAGGGCACGTCTGTGTGAGGGGTTCTCCATGAGGAACGGAGCAGCAAGCAATTCATCATCACCTAGCAGGTTCAACAGCCTGACACACACACACACACACACACACACACACAAACACACACACAAACACACACAAACACACACACAAACACACACACAAACACACACACAAACACACACACACAAAGTATTTCCTACATTTCCTAACCTCAGGGAGGTGAACAGGAGAACAGTGATGAAGAGAAGTGGATTTCTTCCTGACCTTCCGTTCACCTGCTCCTGTAAAAATGTTTCTCTGTACTGAGTGGTCCAGGCCCCGAGCTGCTCCATCCACAGAGTGACATCATCAACTGTCCACCTGCTGATTGGCTTACTGACCAAGCTGTCATTGCGAATTCCCCCACCGGACCAGCGGTACATAAGGAACATAACCTACACACACACACACACACACACACACACACACACAGAAATACTACACTGCTTCATATGACTGTACATCTGAGAGTAGTATGGTCAGACACACACACACACACACACACACACCATGACACAGCTGAGTGTGAGGAACACTCCGGAGCAGAAGTTTCCTGCTCTTCCGGACACAGGTCTCTGATTGGATTGTTCATCTCCAAAACGCTGGAACGCCAACAGAGAGCGAGAGATCCTGACGTTACTCTGGATCTCCTCACGCCTTCTCCTCACGTCAGCCTCATGAAGCTTCTCTACAGCATACCTACACACACACACACACACACACACACACACACACACAAAGGTGCAGTGTGGTAATGAATGAACATGATGAAGATGATGAAGATGATGAGTGTGTGATGGTGAACACGTGTCTTACCTGAGCAGGATGTTGACTTTGGGAAAGCCGAGCCACGGCTCCCTGCACTCTGGACACTCTGTCCGGCGTGACGACTCCCACCACAGGGCCAGGCAGTGACGACAGAAGCTGTGACCACAGGTCAGTGTGGTGGGGTTCACCAACACATCATAACAACAGTGACATGACAACACACACTCCGACACACCACTCACACCCGAGTCAGGCTGTGGGCTAACCTCAGGATCAGACATCAGGACTTCACACTCAACATCTGCACACAAAACACACATAACAACACAGGTAAACAACACAGGTAAACAACACAGGGGTAAACAACACAGGGGTAAACAACACAGGTAAACAACACAGGTAAACAACACAGGTAAACAACACAGGGGTAAACGGCACAGGGGTAAACGGCACAGGGGTAAACGGCACAGGTTAAAGGTTAACTAGCTACGAGTGAGCTTAGAGCTCCACAGGTACATGATAGTGATGCTGTGATTCTGACACCTGTTAGCTTCATGCTAGCCAGGTAGAGACAAACAGCTACTGCTAATCACACAAGGTTAGTCCTAACAACATGAATAAGTTTCAGATTTTAAAGTACAAATCCCAAAGATCTTTCAGATTCTAAAAGAAATAGCTAACACACACAAAAATGAATAAATAACCAAATAAATAAATAACTTAAACCCAGCTAGCCATGGCTAATCTTACTAGCTAAACCCCCTGACAGTCTACACATCGCTAGCTGACCGGAAGAAGTTCTGCTCTTCACACTTTACCTGAGGAATGTGTATGTATGTGTGTGTGTGTGTGTGTGTGTGTGTGTGTGTGTTTAAATATTAAGACATTGAGCAGGTGCTGATCACAAGCCTTCAGTTAACACTAGGCTAAGCTAGCAAAGTAGCAGCTAATGCTAATGAACGACATCAAAACACAGACACATACCTGTGCTGCCTTCAAGAGCGCTAACGTTATAAGGGGTTTATTATCGGACTTCCGGTATAACTCTCCTGCCTAATGACGTCATCCTCCCTACTGCACTAGGCTTCGAGGGACAAAAGATGATTCTTCGTATAATAATAATAATAATAATAATAATAATAATAATAATAATAATAATAATAATAATAGTAATTTATTTTTTTAATCCTTGATGCCCGATGACAGGCTCCCCGTGACCCGAGGATAGATCCGATAAGCGGTACAGACTATGACATGAAATGAAAAATTTTTAATCTGTTGAAAATTGTAAATTGGAGTACTCTTGAATGTAGCACGCCTCTGACAGGTACACGTGTACAGGTACCGAGAGGTCACTGATTGTCCAGTGAGTCGTGATTTAATGTCCTGAAATAACTCCAAACTTCCTTCTTTCTGCAGTTTCTACATGTTCAGAACTATAACAAGGAGTTCTTATTTTGAAAGGGAATTCTCTCTCTCTCTCTCTCTCTCTCTCTCTCTCTCTCTCTCTCTCTCTCTCTCTCTCTCTCTCCCTCTCTCCCTCCCTCCCCAGAAACCTGTACCACTGCAGTGTGAGACTCCACCAGACTTCACCTTTACTGATGTCTCTTTTTATTTCCAGGCTCTGTCCACCTGACACTCTTTCTTTTTAGAGAGCTGTGTATATTTGCTGTATGTTTCTCCTTCTTCTTCTTCTTCTTCTCCTTCTTCTTCTTCATTGGTCTTTTCCCTTCAGGGGTCTCCACAGTGAATCATCTCTCTCCACCTATCCCTATCTTCTGCATCCTCAACACTTACACCCACTAGCTTCATATCCTCATTTATTACATCCATATACCTCCTCTTTGTCCTTCCTCTTTTCCTCCTGCCTGGCAGCTCCATGTCCAACATTCTCCTACCAATATACTCACTCTCCCTCCTCTGGACATGTCCAAACCATCTTAATCTGTCCTCCCTAACTTTGTCCCCCAAACGTCCAACATGACCTCTTTCCCACACTCTCCATTAATCTGGACTGTTGACCCCAAGTACTTAAACTCCTGTACCTTCTTCACCTCTTCACCCTGTAATCTTAATATTTGCTTAATGTTTAACGTTCAATATTTTTGGCTTGTATTTAAAACTGGTTTCTGTTTATTACACAGTTATTTTAATGTTAAATTAAACAGATGCAGACATTTTTACTGTATGTTGTGATTTATTTACCTGTCTCTACCTTTCTTTATCTAGACGTTCTGTATTCCTTTTTAGCTCAAAAGAAGCAAAAGTTAATTGAATATTGTTATTAGTTAAATAATGTATTTATTCTTACGTCTATGGGCGACTCTTATTTTGAAGTATTTTCTCTTGCCGCAGCCGGAAGTCCGGTTTTGATGCTTGCTTCACTCGGCGGTCCAGTGCGGGTAAATACAGCGTTTTAGTGTTTATAAAAACATAAATATTCTGTTGTTAATAATAATAATAATAATAATAAAAAACACATCACACACACACACATCACTCACTCACACACACACAGACACACACACACACACTCTTACTCACTCACTCACTCACACACACAGACAGACACACACACACACACACATCACTCACAGACACACACACACACTCTTACTCACTCATACACACAGACACACACACACACACTCATACACACAGACACACACACACACTCACACTCACACAAACAGACACACAGACACACACCTGACAGATTCCTGTTTAAAAAGCCGTAAAGTTTGTGTTAAAGGAGCTAAAGGACTGATGTAAACACCGTGTGTAAAGAGTGAAGAGAGAGAGTTGTGTCCAGTTCAGGAGAAATGTTCATGATGTACTCTACACATTAATAACACTGTGTGTGTGTGTGTGTGTGAGTGATGTGTTTGTGTGTGTGTGATCTCTTACCTGTCTCAGGTGTGCTGGAATGTGAAACAGTAAAAGTGATGAGATTAAAATGTTCCACAGAGATTTCTTGGTTTCTGTTTAAACACCACAGGATCTGGAGCTGTGTGCCATGAGACGCTCCAACTTCTTCATCCCAGCCAGAGAGGAGGAGAAGCGCTGGACGGAGAGAGAGACGGAGAGAGAGAGACCCGCAGCACTGAGCGGAGAGGAAGTCAGAGACTTCTACCAGAGTCTGTTTGAGGAGGAGGAGGAGAGGAAGGAGGAGAGGAGAGGGAGACGGAGAGGAGGAGGAGGAGGAGGAAGAGCAGGGTGGAGTGAGTGATTTTCATCTCCTTACTGCAGAACACCAGCCACTATATATATGTATATAGTTTACACACACCCCTAAACCAGTACCTGGACCTCAGTGATTACTGACCAGAACATCTTCATCTGGTCATTTTATTCCACTCTTCCTTACACTACTGACAGAGAGAGAGAGAGAGAGAGAGAGCGAGAGCGAGCAGATCTCCTCCAAGTCAAGTCAAGAAGCAGACAGAGCAGAGACAGGACAGAGCAGAGACAGGAAGTACAAAAAAACAACACAAAAAACAGGACACTTAGTGCCGAACACGTGCAGTGAAATGAAATAATGTACAACTTTGGGAAACTGTAAAAAAAAAAAACAGGTAACTAATAACATATGTGATTTTATATATATGTATGTGTATATGGGGGGGGTTGTAATGAGGGGTGTGTAAGAGTGTGTGTGTGATGGATGTGTAAGAGTGTGTGTGTGATGGATGTGTAAGAGTGTGTTTGAGGGGTGTGTAAGAGTGTGTGTGTGAGGGGTGTGTAAGAGTGTGTGTGTGAGGGGTGTGTAAGAGTGTGTGTGTGATGGGTGTGTAAGAGTGTGTGTGTGGGGTGTGTAAGAGTGTGTGTGGGGTGTGTAAGAGTGTGTGTGTGGGGTGTGTAAGAGTGTGTGTGTGGGGTGTGTAAGAGTGTGTGTGTGTGGGGTGTGTAAGAGTGTGTGTGTGGGGTGTGTAAGAGTGTGTGTGAGGGGTGTGTAAGAGTGTGTGTGTGAGGGGTGTGTAAGAGTGTGTGTGTGGGGTGTGTAAGAGTGTGTGTGAGGGGTGTGTAAGAGTGTGTGTGAGGGGTGTGTAAGAGTGTGTGTGTGGGGTGTGTAAGAGTGTGTGTGAGGGGTGTGTAAGAGTGTGTGTGATGGGTGTGTGGGGTGTGTAAGAGGGTGTGTGTGTGGGGTGTGTAAGAGTGTGTGTGAGGGGTGTGTAAGAGGGTGTGTGTGTGAGGGGTGTGTAAGAGTGTGTGTGTGGGGTGTGTAAGAGTGTGTGTGAGGGGTGTGTAAGAGTGTGTGTGTGGGGTGTGTAAGAGTGTGTGTGTGAGGGGTGTGTAAGAGTGTGTGTGTGTGATGGGTGTGTAAGAGTGTGTGTGTGGGGTGTGTAAGAGGGTGTGTGTGTGGGGTGTGTAAGAGTGTGTGTGAGGGGTGTGTGTGGTGTGTAAGAGTGTGTGTGTGGGGTGTGTAAGAGTGTGTGTGGGGTGTGTAAGGGTGTGTAAGAGTGTGTGTGAGGGGTGTGTGTGGTGTGTAAGAGTGTGTGTGTGGGGTGTGTAAGAGTGTGTGTGTGTGTGTGTGGGGTGTGTAAGAGTGTGTGTGTGATGGGTGTGTAAGAGTGTGTGTGTGGGGTGTGTAAGAGTGTGTGTGTGGGGTGTGTAAGAGTGTGTGTGTGGGGTGTGTAAGAGTGTGTGTGTGAGGGGTGTGTAAGAGTGTGTGTGAGGGGTGTGTAAGAGTGTGTGTGAGGGGTGTGTAAGAGTGTGTGTGAGGGGTGTGTAAGAGTGTGTGTGTGGGGTGTGTAAGAGTGTGTGTGAGGGGTGTGTGGGGTGTGTAAGAGTGTGTGTGAGGGGTGTGTGTGGTGTGTAAGAGTGTGTGTGTGAGGGGTGTGTAAGAGTGTGTGTGTGTGTGTGTGGGGTGTGTAAGAGTGTGTGTGTGATGGGTGTGTAAGAGTGTGTGTGTGGGGTGTGTAAGAGGGTGTGTGTGATGGGTGTGTAAGAGTGTGTGTGTGGGGTGTGTAAGAGGGTGTGTGTGTGGGGTGTGTAAGAGTGTGTGTGTGGGGTGTGTAAGAGTGTGTGTGTGAGGGGTGTGTAAGAGTGTGTGTGAGGGGTGTGTAAGAGTGTGTGTGTGGGGTGTGTAAGAGTGTGTGTGAGGGGTGTGTAAGAGTGTGTGTGAGGGGTGTGTAAGAGTGTGTGTGTGGGGTGTGTAAGAGTGTGTGTGAGGGGTGTGTGGGGTGTGTAAGAGTGTGTGTGAGGGGTGTGTAAGAGTGTGTGTGTGGGGTGTGTAAGAGGGGGTGTGTGATGGGTGTGTGGGGTGTGTAAGAGTGTTTGTGAGGGGTGTGTAAGAGTGTGTGTGTGTTGGGTGTGTGTGGTGTGTAAGAGTGTGTGTGAGGGGTGGGTGTGTGGGGTGTGTGTGTGGTGTGTGAGGGGTGTGTGTGATGTGTAAGAGTGTGTGTGAGGGGTGTGTGTGGAGTGTAAGAGTGTGTGTGAGGGGTGTGTGTAAGGGTGTGTGTGGTGTGTAAGAGTGTGTGTGGTGTGTAAGAGTGTGTGTGGTGTGTAAGAGTGTGTGTGAGGGGTGTGTAAGAGTATGTGTGAGGGGTGTGTAAGAGGGTGTGTGTGATGGGTGTGAGGGGTGTGTGTGGTGTGTGTGAGGGGTGTGTAAGAGTGTGTGTGAAGGGTGTGTGTGGTGTGTGTGAGGGGTGTGTACGAGTGTGTGTGAGGGGTGTGTGTGGTGTGTAAGTGTGTGTGTGTGGGGTGTGTAAGTGTGTGTGAGGGGTGTGTGTGGTGTGTAAGAGTGTGTGTGTGGGGTGTGTAAGAGTGTGTGTGTGGGGTGTGTAAGAGTGTGTGTGAGGGGTGTGTGGGGTGTGTAAGAGTGTGTGTGAGGGGTGTGTGTGGTGTGTAAGAGTGTGTGTGAGGGGTGTGTAAGAGTGTGTGTGTGGGGTGTGTAAGAGGGGGTGTGTGATGGGTGTGTGGGGTGTGTAAGAGCGTATGTGAGCGGTGTGTAAGACCGTGGCTGTGTTGGGTGTGTGTGGTGTGTAAGAGTGTGTGTGAGGGGTGGGTGTGTGGGGTGTGTGTGTGGTGTGTGAGGGGTGTGTGTGATGTGTAAGAGTGTGTGTAAGGGGTGTGTGTGGAGTGTAAGAGTGTGTGTGAGGGGTGTGTGTAAGGGTGTGTGTGGTGTGTAAGAGTGTGTGTGGTGTGTAAGAGTGTGTGTGAGGGGTGTGTAAGAGTATGTGTGAGGGGTGTGTAAGAGGGTGTGTGTGATGGGTGTGTGGGGTGTGTGTGAGGGGTGTGTGTGGTGTGTGTGAGGGGTGTGTAAGAGTGTGTGTGAAGGGTGTGGGGTGTGTAAGAGTGTGTGTGAAGGGTGTGGGGTGTGTAAGAGTGTGTGTGAGGGGTGTGTAAGAGTGTGTGTGAGGGGTGTGTAAGAGTGTGTGAGGGGTGTGGGGTGTGTAAGAGTGTGTGTGAGGGGTGTGTGGGGTGTGTAAGAGTGTGTGTGGGGGGTGTGAAAGAGTGTGGGAGGGGTGTGTAAGAGTGTGTGTGAGGGGTGTGGGGTGTGTAAGAGTGTGTGTGAGGGGTGTGTAAGAGTGTGTGTGAGGGGTGTGGGGTGTGTAAGAGTGTGTGTGAGGGGTGTGGGGTGTGTAAGAGTGTGTGTGTGGGGTGTGTAAGAGGTTGTGTGTGATGGGTGTGTGGGGTGTGTGTGTGGTGTGTGAGGGGTGTGTGTGATGTGTAAGAGTGTGTGTGAGGGGTGTGTGTGGAGTGTAAGAGTGTGTGTGAGGGGTGTGTGTGGAGTGTAAGAGTGTGTGTGAGGGGTGTGTGTAAGGGTGTGTGTGGTGTGTAAGAGTGTGTGTGTGGGGTGTGTAAGAGTGTGTGTGAGGGGTGTGTAAGAGTGTGTGTGAGGGGTGTGTAAGAGTGTGTGTGTGGGGTGTGTAAGAGGGTGTGTGTGTGGGGTGTGTAAGAGTGTGTGTGAGGGGTGTGTGTGTGGGGTGTGTAAGAGTGTGTGTGAGGGGTGTGTGGGGTGTGTAAGAGTGTGTGTGTGGGGTGGGTGTGTGGGGTGTGTGTGTGGTGTGTGAGGGTTGTGTGTGATGTGTAAGAGTGTGTGTGAGGGGTGTGTGTAAGGGTGTGTGTGGTGTGTAAGAGTGTGTGGTGTGTAAGAGTGTGTGTGTGGGGTGTGTAAGAGTGTGTGTGAGGGGTGTGTAAGAGTGTGTGTGAGGGGTGTGTAAGAGTGTGTGTGAGGGGTGTGTAAGAGTGTGTGTGTGGGGTGTGTAAGAGGGTGTGTGTGTGGGGTGTGTAAGAGTGTGTGTGAGGGGTGTGTGTGTGGGGTGTGTAAGAGTGTGTGTGAGGGGTGTGAGGGGTGTGTAAGAGTGTGTGTGTGGGGTGTGTAAGAGGGTGTGTGTGTGGGGTGTGTAAGAGTGTGTGTGAGGGGTGTGTGTGTGGGGTGTGTAAGAGTGTGTGTGAGGGGTGTGTGGGGTGTGTAAGAGTGTGTTTGAGGGGTGTGTAAGAGTGTGTGAGGGGTGTGTGTGTGAGTGTGTGTGTAAGAGTGTGTGTGAGGGGTGTGTGAGGGGTGTGTAAGAGTGTGTTTGAGGGGTGTGTAAGAGTGTGTGAGGGGTGTGTAAGAGTGTGAGTGTGTGTGTGAGTGTGTGTGTGAGTGTGTGTGTAAGAGTGTGTGTGAGGGGTGTGTGGGGTGTGTAAGAGTGTGTTTGAGGGGTGTGTAAGAGTGTGAGTGTGTGTGTGAGTGTGTGTGTGAGTGTGTGTGTAAGAGTGTGTGTGAGGGGTGTGTGGGGTGTGTAAGAGTGTGTTTGAGGGGTGTGTAAGAGTGTGAGTGTGTGTGTGAGTGTGTGTGTGAGTGTGTGTGTAAGAGTGTGTGTGAGGGGTGTGTGGGGTGTGTAAGAGTGTGTTTGAGGGGTGTGTAAGAGTGTGTGAGGGGTGTGTAAGAGTGTGTTTGAGGGGTGTGTAAGAGTGTGTGAGGGGTGTGTAAGAGTGTGTGAGGGGTGTGTAAGAGTGTGTTTGAGGGGTGTGTAAGAGTGTGTGTGTGGAGTGTGTAAGAGTGTGTGTGAGGGGTGTGTGGGGTGTGTAAGAGTGTGTTTGAGGGGTGTGTAAGAGTGTGTGTGTGGGGTGTGTAAGAGGGTGTGTGTGTGGGGTGTGTAAGTGTGTGTGTGAGGGGTGTGTAAGAGTGTGTGTGTGGGGTGTGTAAGAGGGTGTGTGTGTGGGGTGTGTAAGAGTGTGTGTGAGGCGTGTGTAAGAGTGTGTGTGAGGCGTGTGTAAGAGGGTGTGTGTGATGGGTGTGTAAGAGTGTGTGTGATGGGTGTGTGGGGTGTGTGTGTGCGGTGTGTAAGAGTGTGTGTGAGGCGTGTGTAAGAGTGTGTGTGAGGGGTGTGTGGGGTGTGTAAGAGTGTGTGAGGGGTGTGTAAGAGTGTGTGTGTGAGGGGTGTGTAAGAGTGTGTGTGGTGTGTAAGAGTGTGTTTGAGGGGTGTGTAAGAGGGTGTGTGTGTGGGGTGTGTAAGAGTGTGTGTGAGGCGTGTGTAAGAGTGTGTGTGAGGGGTGTGTGGGGTGTGTAAGAGTGTGTTTGAGGGGTGTGTAAGAGTGTGTGAGGGGTGTGTAAGAGTGTGTGTGTGAGTGTGTGTGTGAGTGTGTGTGTGAGGGGTGTGTGGGGTGTGTAAGAGTGTGTGTGAGGGGTGTGTAAGAGTGTGTGTGTGTGGGGTGTGTAAGAGGGTGTGTGTGTGGGGTGTGTAAGAGGGTGTGTGTGTGGGGTGTGTAAGAGTGTGTGTGAGGGGTGTGTAAGAGGGTGTGTGTGTGGGGTGTGTAAGAGGGTGTGTGTGTGGGGTGTGTAAGAGTGTGTGTGTGGGGTGTGTAAGAGTGTGTGTGTGGGGTGTGTAAGAGTGTGTGTGTGGGGTGTGTTTGGTGTGTAAGAGTCTTTGTGAGAGGTGTGTAAGAGTGTGTGTGAGGGGTGTGTGTGGGGTGTGTAAGAGTGTTTGTGAGGGGTGTGTAAGAGTGTGTGTGTGGGGTGTGAGGGGTGTGTAAGAGTGTTTGTGAGGGGTGTGTAAGAGTGTGTGTGAGGGGTGTGTAAGAGTGTGTGTGAGGGGTGTGTAATAGTGTGTGTGAGGGGTGTGTAATAGTGTGTGTGAGGGGTGTGTAAGACTGTGTGTGTGGGGTGTGTAAGAGTGTGTGTGAGGGGTGTGTAATAGTGTGTGTGAGGGGTGTGTGTGTTGTGTGTGTTGTGTAAGAGTGTGTGTGAGGGGTGTGTAATAGTGTGTGTGAGGGGTGTGTAAGAGGGTGTGTGAGGGGTGTGTTTGGTGTGTAAGAGTGTGTGTGAGGGGTGTGTAAGAGTGTGTGTGAGGGGTGTGTGGGGTGTGTAAGAGTGTGTGTGGTGTGTGTGGTGTGTGTGGTGTGTGTGGTGTGTGAGGGGTGTGTGTGAGGGGGGTGGGGGGTGGGGTCCTCTTCAGCCAGAGGACCTTCAGAGTTTGTGTTGAAGAAGGTTGGTGTTTGGAGTACCAAAGATGCCCTCAGTCCTGACCCGAGCCCAGCAGCATCTCCTGACCCTGGCTGTGGTCATCTTGGGGAGATGTTCTGTCTGAGGTGTGTTAGTCTGCAGGATGTTGATGCTAACCTGGTTAGCATTAAACAGGTACTACAGAGTTACAGGAAGTAATGTTTAACCTTCTCTCTGTTAAAGGTCATGGAAAAGGAGGCGGAGCTTGTGGAGGAGGGGTGGAGACTAGAGGAGGTGAGTCAGGGAGTTCGGACACGGCGCCCCCCACAGGCCATACCGAGGGGTACAGGTTGCTGCGGTGCGCGGAGCAGGGGGACGTGGGCGGGGTGAAGGACGTCCTGAGACGAGGATGTGATGTCAACTTCAGAGACCAGTTTAACTGGACCGCTCTGATGAGCGCCGCCTACTCCGGGAGAACTGACACGGTCCGAGTCCTGCTCCAGAACGGGGCGAAGTGGACACTGGTCACTGACACACAGGTGAGGGGAGACACACCTTTCTCTCTCTCTCTCTCTCTCTCTCTCTCTCTCTCTCTCTCTCTTTCACTCTCTCTCTCTCTCTCTCTCTTTCACTCTCTCTCTCTCTCTCTCTCTTTCACTCTCTCTCTCTCTCTCTCTCTTTCACTCTCTCTCTCTCTCTCTCTCTCTTTCACTCTCTCTCTCTCTCTCTCTCTCTCTCTTTCACTCTCTCTCTCTCTCTCTCTCTCTCTCTCTGTCTGTCTATCCCCCCCCATCTCCCTCTTTCTCTCTCTCTCCCCCACTCTCTCTGTCTGTCTATCCCCCCCCATCTCCCTCTTTCTCTCTCTCTCCCCCACTCTCTGTCTCTGTCTCTCCCCCCCGTCTCTCTCTCTTTCTCTTTCTCTTTCTCTCTCTCTCTCTCTCCCCCTCTCTCTGTGCAGTAAGTGTAAGTAAGTGTGCAGAAAATAACTGTGTGTGTGTGTGTGTGCAGGTGTGTGTGCAGGTGTGTGTGCAGGTGTGTGTGCAGGTGTGTGTGTGTGTGTGTGCAGGTGTGTGTGTGTGTGTGCAGGTGTGTGTGTGTGTGTGCAGGTGTGTGTGTGTGTGTGCAGGTGTGTGTAGGTGTGTGTGTGTGTGTGCAGGTGTGTGTGTGTGCAGGTGTGTGTGTGTGCAGGTGTGTGTGCAGGTGTGTGTGTGTGTGTGTGTGCAGGTGTGTGTGTGTGTGTGTGTGTGCAGGTGTGTGTGTGTGTGTGTGCAGGTGTGTGTGTGTGTGTGCAGGTGTGTGTGTGTGTGCAGGTGTGTGTGTGTGCAGGTGTGTGTGTGTGCAGGTGTGTGTGCAGGTGTGTGTGTGTGCAGGTGTGTGTGTGTGTGCAGGTGTGTGTGTGTGTGTGTGTGTGCAGGTGTGTGTGTGTGTGTGTGCAGGTGTGTGTGTGTGTGTGCAGGTGTGTGTGTGTGCAGGTGTGTGTGTGCAGGTGTGTGTGTGTGTGTGTGTGCAGGTGTGTGTGTGTGTGTGTGTGCAGGTGTGTGTGCAGGTGTGTGTGTGTGTGTGTGTGTGTGTGTGTGTGCAGGTGTGTGTGTGCAGGTGTGTGTGTGTGTGTGTGTGCAGGTGTGTGTGTGTGTGTGTGTGTGTGTGTGTGTGCAGGTGTGTGTGTGTGTGCAGGTGTGTGTGTGCAGGTGTGTGTGTGTGTGCAGGTGTGTGTGTGCAGGTGTGTGTGCAGGTGTGTGTGTCAAAGTCAAAGAAGCTTTATTGTCACTTCAACCATATATATCAGATGCAGTACACAGTGAAGTGAAACAACGTTCCTCCTGGACCAGAGGTGCTACACAGAACACAGACAAAGTACAGAGACGCAGACAAACATAGAGCTATAACATAGAGATAAAACTAAACTATACTTAAGGTGCAATAAATAAACTAGACATACAGCAGAAGCGTACAGGATGACGAGACAGGACAGTGCAGATAAACAACATATAGACCGACTCTGTGTAAAAGAATAGTGTAGACACTGAGAGCAGATAATAAAGTTAACATGTAAACAGGATCAATATAAAGTGTAATGTAAAGAGACATATGTCTGGTTGTGTGGGTCCGAATGCTCTCCGGGTTGGCAGAAGGGTGAAGAGTATGTGTGAAGGGTGTGTGGGGTGTGTAAGAGTGTGTGTGAAGGGTGTGTGGGGTGTGTAAGAGTGTGTGTGAAGGGTGTGTGGGGTGTGTAAGAGTGTGTGTGAAGGGTGTGTGGGGTGTGTAAGAGTGTGTGTGAAGGGTGTGTGGGGTGTGTAAGAGTGTGTGTGAAGGGTGTGTGGGGTGTGTAAGAGTGTGTGTGAAGGGTGTGTGGGGTGTGTAAGAGTGTGTGTGAGGGGTGTGTGGGGTGTGTAAGAGTGTGTGTGAGGGGTGTGTGTGAGGGGTGTGTGGGGTGTGTAAGAGTGTGTGTGAGGGGTGTGTGGGGTGTGTAAGAGTGTGTGTGAGGGGTGTGTGGGGTGTGTAAGAGTGTGTGTGAGGGGTGTGTGAGGGGTGTGTGGGGTGTGTAAGAGTATGTGTGAAGGGTGTGTGGGGTGTGTAAGAGTATGTGTGAAGGGTGTGTGGGGTGTGTAAGAGTGTGTGTGAAGGGTGTGTGGGGTGTGTAAGAGTGTGTGTGAGGTGTGTGTGGGGTGTGTAACAGTGTGTGTGAGGGGTGTGTGGGGTGTGTAAGAGTGTGTGTGAGGGGTGTGTGGGGTGTGTAAGCGTGTGTGTGTGGGGTGTGTAAGAGTGTGTGTGAGGGGTGTGTGGGGTGTGTAAGAGTGTGTGTGTGGGGTGTGTAAGAGTGTGTGTGTGGGGTGTGTAAGAGCTTTGCGGATGCAGTGTGTGGAGTAAATGTCTGTGACAGAGGGGAGAGAGACTCCGATGATCTTCTCAGCTGTCCTCACTGTCCCCTGAAGGGTCTTGTGATCCGAGACGGTGCAGTTCCCAAACCAGGCATGGGAGCCAAAAACGCAAAACAAAGACGCAGCAGTCTCTGAACTCACGCTGTGCAGTTCACTGGAGTCGGATGTAGTCCAGTTTATTATCCAGGGAGCAGACATTTGATAGCATTATGGAGGGGAGTGCCGCCCGCTAGGGTTTGTTTTTAGCCTAGCACGTACACCCTATTGCTGCGCTTCCACTTTCTCGCGCAACGCTTCCGTCGACTCCTCTCCTGGCCACCGGCATCAGGCGACGCCGAAGGCTTGGGGCCTGGTCTCCATAGCGAGCCGAGATCACGAAGCTTTTCCCGTAGGTCATGCACGTTGGCTGGTGCGGGTGTGTGTGAGTGTGTCCGTGTCGTGTGTCCGGCGTGGTGTCCGTGTCGTTTGTCCGGCGCGGTGTCCGTGTCGTGTGTCCGGCGCGGTGTCCGTGTCGTGTGTCCGGCGCGGTGTCCGTGTCGTGTGTCCGGCGCGGTGTCCGTGTCGTGTGTCCGGCGCGGTGTCCGTGTCGTGTGTCCGGCGCGGTGTCCGTGTCGTGTGTCCGGCGCGGTGTCCGTGTCGTGTGTCCGGCGCGGTGTCCGTGTCGTGTGTCCGGCGCGGTGTCCGTGTCGTGTGTCCGGCGCGGTGTCCGTGTCGTTTGTCCGGCGCGGTGTAGAGGAACGCCAGCCCCGAAAAAGCCATGCTCGGCTCAACCGGACCGGGAGAAGCCGTGCTCCACTGAGAAGAGCTCAGTGGGTTCTGGAGCAGTGCTGGAGCTGCCTGCGCTGGCAGAGGCAGGCACGGAGGTGCAGAGCAACCGCCCGGAAACACCGGACACTACACCAGTGCAGGGGGACGGGGGAGACGTGGACATGGTGGATGAGCCCATTTTTAAAGTTCCTAACAAAAGGAAGAAACAAGGTAAGGGACGGGGGGAAAAAACAGGCAAAAAAAGACACAAAGGTGGAGGAACGAGAATCAGACAGTGATGACTGCATGTCAGACTCTGTTTTAATGTTCGACTGTCAGGAGGAACAGATGATTGTCTTTTATAGTGCAGAGGACATTAAGGAGTTTTTAAGGAACACCAAATGGCAGAAGAACATACCATTAGAAGAGTTTTTCCCGGACCGTAAACAGTTCATTCATGACGTTAAACACTTCAGAAGAGAAGGAGCTTTTATTGATGTAGAAATTTTCTGAAGAAACTGATCACTAGAATGAACAGGGAAAACTGATGATGACTAATGTGTGGTGTTTTTTATTTTATTTTATTTATTTTATTTATTTTCATGAAAGGAGTTAATATTGCGAGTTTAAATATTAATGGGGCAAGAGAGCAGAACAAGAGAGCTAAACTGTTTAAGTTTTAAAGCAGAAGCACACTGACGTTGCCATGCTGCAGGAAACCCACAGTGATACCAGCAATGCTGCTGATTGGGTGAAGGAGTGGGATGGGTTGGAGATTTTAAGTCATAACACAACGTTCAGTGGTGGAGTCGCCTTGCTCTTTACTCACAGTTTTATTCCTTGTTCTTATTCAGTTGAAGAATTTTTAAATGGGAGGCTTTTAAAAGTGAAAACTTTTTATGAGAATGAGGTTTTAGTTTTTATCTGTGTGTACACTCCCACCAGTGCAGTGGAGAGGATGATGTTTTTAGATACTCTGAACAATGTCATTGCTGACTGCAACACTGCAGAAATTTTAATTCTGGGTGGTGATTTTAACTGTACTACAGATATTTTAGATCGGAACCACACAGAACCTCACATGGCTTCCCGTAAGCGTCTGTGGGAGATGGTGGAGGCCCACGAGTTGAGCGACATATGGAGAACTTTTCATAAGAACAAGAGACAGTACACGTGGGCCCATGCCATAGATAACACACTCTCCCTGGTGAGATTAGATCGTTTTTATGGTTTTAAGCATCAGCTGACGTTTTTTACAAAGTGTTTTATTGTTCCAGTAGGTATCTCTGACCACAGTATGGTCCAGTGTACTATTACTAAAGAGAAGGTTAAACCTCGGAGTGCCTACTGGCATTTTAACACTGCACTTTTAGAAGACGCTAATTTTAGAGAGTCTTTTATTTATTTATGGAATTGTTTTAAACATGAGAAGGCAGCTTTTAGTTCACTTCAGCTGTGGTGGGATGTGACAAAAGCACAAGTCAAAGATGTTGTCAGCAGTACACTCTCAATGTCACAAGAGACTAGGGCTGGGTATCGTTCAAAAATTTCCAATTTCCTTTATACTGAATTCATCAAGAATATCTCCTATCTCTTCTGCTGCAATGTCTCCTGTCTGGGATGTGTATACTGCCCTTGTATGTAGAACTTTCTCTTTCATGGAGCCCTCTCTCACATAGTGGACTGACACTGTCAGGTAGTGGTCTTGTGCAATGCTGGTCCAGCCATCAGCAGACACAGCCACATATTTCACATCTTGTAACTCTTTCTTGATGTTTTCTTTTTCTACTGCATACCATGCAGGTATGAGGGTATTTGAGAGCATGTCTCGGCTTGGGGACTGATACCTGGGGTTTAAGGCCTTTATCATATCCCTATAGTCATCATCAGAGCACAAAATGTTACAACAAAAACAACATTGTTTTATTATTGTTGCTTTCTATAAAGGTTTTTTTTTTTTAACTCCCCCCCCCCCAAAAAAAAAAACCCACAACAACATTATATGTTAGAAGACTACCTAGACACATGGGGCTGTATACAGCAGAAAAATCTTAATTCTTGACCTATGATTTTAAAAAAGTTATATATTCTTAGTTAAATTACCATGGTTACTAATCAGATAAGATAGGATTGTAAATTCGGCTGTTTCTGTAATACAGGCCCTGGGACAATAACCTTAATGGTAAAGTAACAACATGTACATGGTAAACAACACAACCACTTACAGCTTACTTACCTCCACCATGGAGACTCCACTGTAGAAAAAGGCAGCAAATCTTTAACAATAAATTTTGTGACTGCTCTGTGGCATTCATCTTGTTTTTCATTCTTCATTTTTCCTTTTTCTGCCAGTGTGAATGGATTAACACTTAATGGTCTCCTAATTCCAGGGTCAGCAGGAGCAGAGGCTATAACATTAATGTAAGGGGAGAGGGAGAAATCAAAACTGTTAATGCAGTCAACCTTAAGGATAAGCACGCTTTAACAACATAAATACTTTAATGTGAGTTAAACGTGACCAGTTTCTGTTAACCTTAAAACATTTTTAGCATAGATTTAGCTAGCTATCTATAGCCATCCAAACAAAATCTAACGTTACGTTGGTCACAATATATAATGTTAATACGAAGTTACCGTGCACAGAAAAAAACGCTAACGTAAATAGATCACAAGCATGTAGCACTACAAGTTAGCTGATTTTGTTTGCTTGTTTGCTAAAAGTTAAGCTTACCTGTCGGAGCCGCTGTCTTCATCAGTAGTTTTGGAGGAGAGCCCGTGTGGTGAGCATATCGAAGCAGGCTCTGGGGCAGAAAACACCAAGAGGATGACCGCATCGGCTCAGTCTTCCTGCAGTCGAAGATGGAGAGACTTTCTGCTCTTATGTTTATTCTGTGCACGATTAAGTGCTTCATCAGATTTGACGTGTTGCCGGTCTTGGTAGCAATTATTTTGTTGCAAATGTTGCATCACGCCCTGTTGTTGTCAAGCTTTTCTGCATGTTTTAAACACATCGGGGTTAGGATGATCACACACAACAGCCTCACGTGTGAACCACGTCTCTGGTAACTGGTGTAAACTAGTGTTTTTCCTTGGTGCCTTGCTAAAGCCAATCACCAGCGTTTGATTTAGGCATGTCAAACATGCTGCATGCTTATTGGCTCACTGACAGGATTAACAGCTCCTCACTGGACCCAGAGACTTAGTATGGAGAGCAACAGCCTGTGGATTATTGCACACAGTTGAAGGACTGAGGCTGGACAGAGCGTTGTTTTTAATGGACACAAAAATGCTGGACATTTCTGGATTACCAGTGTTTTACCGTGGATTTTTTAAAATCTGGGACGTTTTTAAGAAACAAAACAAGGGCTGCAGAACACTACACTGGCTGCTGGAGGAACCTCTGGTGTACGGCGGGAGACTGGACATCTCCAGTGTGACCGTCCCTGCACTGTCCAGAACTCTCATCTCCTCAGGGATTATAACGCTCCGGGAGCTTGTGAACATCGCGGGGTCGGACTTGTCGAGGGCAGAGGACCTGGCAGCGCGTATGGGACTGCGGTCCCTGCGTGTTGTCAATCAGCTCCTACACCGCTGGAAATCTGCACTAACATCAGAGGAGCGTGTTCAGCTAATGGACTATTCACACACAGAGACTGGTCCTACAGAGGACGAACCCTTTCCCCAGCTGAACATCGCTCCTGACCTCGACGGGTGTGCAGGCCCCCTCCTGGAGTGCCGGGGTGAAGGGGAGATGGACTTTGGGTCAGTGTCGGGGAAGCTGCTCTACAGAGAGTGTGTAAAGGTTTTAAATAAGAAGAAGCTGAGTGGGAGGGTGGACACCCCATGGAGAAGTGTACATGGTTTTACTGATGATTTTAAACCAGAGTGGACGCACTGTATAAACCACCGTTAACTAAAAAAGCTGCCGACCTCCAGTGGAGGATTTTACACTGTATTATCTCTGTGAACTCTTTTATTTCTGTTTTAAATCCTGATATTGCACATGATTGTCCTTTTTGTTCACAGAGAGAAACAGTTTTTCATGTTTTTATTCACTGCTCCAGATTACTTCCACTGTTTGTGTTTTTACGGAGCATTTTAAGGTCTTTTAATGTTGTTTTTACTTTTCAGTGTTTTATTTTTGGTTTTAAGTTTGTGAGAAAACACCGGTTCAGGTGCCAACTGATCAATTTTATATTTGGTCAGGACAAAATGGTGATATACCTGAGCCGGAAAAAACGAATTGCACAAAACACTGACTGTGACGCCATAAAAATTCTGAAAAGGCTGATGAAATCGAGAATTTTAATTGATTTTAACTTTTATAAAAGTATGAATGATCTGGATGTGTTTAAATGTGTGGTGTTGGGAGAATGCTTTGTGCTCTGTAGCAGAAGGGAAACTTAACTTTGCAGCAGAACTAAACTAATCACTCATGTTTAAACTCATTTATTTACATTATTTTAATACTTATTTATTTATTTATTTATTAAGTCACTGATTTTTATGTGACTTGTGTATAATAAAGTTGTGTAAAGTCAAGTCTCTCTCTCTCTCTCTCTCTGACTCTCTGTCTCTGACTCTCTCTCTCTCTCTGACTCTCTCTCTCTCTCTCTCTCTCTCTCTGTAGGGGAGAGACGCTCGTGATCTGGCCCGTCTCGCTGGTCATCATGATGTCATCAACATCTTAGAGCAGTTCAGCATCACACACAACTCACACACCTCACACACACCTGCTGCTGACCCCACACACAGGTAACTATGTTTGTGTATGTATAAATATATTTGTGTCTAAAAGTGTGTGTGTGTGTGTGTGTGTGTAGATTTGTGTATGTGTATATAAATGTGTGTATTGATTTGTGTGTGTGTCATCAGTGTACTTTGTACATGTGAAAATAAAAATGTTTGTGTGTGTGTACAGATTTATGTGTGTGTAGATTTGTGTGTGTGTGTGTGTGTAGATTTGTGTGTGTGTGTGTCTCATCAGTGTACTTTGTACATGTGAGAATAATAATGTTTGTGTGTGTGTGTGTGTGTGTGTGTAGATTTATGTGTGTGTGTGTGTCTCATCAGTGTACTTTGTATATGTGAGAATAATAATGTTTGTGTGTGTGTGTGTAGATTTATGTGTATTTAGGTGTGTGTGTGTGTGTCTCATCAGTGTACTTTGTACATGTGAGAATAATAATGACTCTAAAGTCTGTGTGTGTTTGCCCCCTCCCAGGTCCTGTCCCAGGTCCTGTCCCACTCAGTGGTGTGATGTGTGTGAGGTGTGTTACACGGACAGCACACACACACACACCTCGTCCACTCTGCATCAGTTTAGCCTGAAGCGCCCTCCGTCGCTCCCTCACTACTGTCTTGCTCCCTCCAGCGTAGGGTACAAGGTGATGCTGCGTTTGGGATGGGACCCTCACTCCGGCCTCGGCCCGGAACACTCGGGCCGCCTCGACCCGGTCGGCACCGTGCTCAAATCCGACACGGCCGGCCTCGGGTTCGGCCCCACGCTCAGGTCAAAGGTCACACACTTCAAGGCCAAGGACGTGCGGGCGGTCCACAGGGCGCCTAAAAGACGGGAGGAGAGACGGGAACGAGGGGCAACAGTCAGCGCTAAGGACAGGAAGAAGACAGAGGAGAGACAGAAACAGTGGGAGAGAGACTTCCGCACCTCGTTCAACATCGACTCATGACCCCTGGTACTGATTCTGATGAAGTTATGTAACTTTATCCCCCTCTAGTGGTGTGAGGAAGGACACACTGTTTAATTCGTCGTGTTTTATTTAGTTTTCTCTGAAGTTCCTCTGCTGTCACTTCATTCTGCCTCTCACAATGAAACACAGAGGGAGGAGTAAACCTCAGTCTAGTGCCCTGGGGAGTGGACACTCACCTACAGAGCTCCCATTTGGAGACCACCCAGACTCCAGCACAGGGGCGGTCTAGGGAAGGCACAGTGGGCGTGGCCAGCGGGCGTGGCCAGTGGATGCTTAGAGCAGCTAAGGCTAATCATGCTGTTGATATTCAAAATCTCCTGATTATTCACTTCTACACTCTTCTACACTCTGTGGATTAAAAACTGAGTAAATAAAAATAAAATCTATTCTGCTTACTGAAGTCATTTATTTACATTAATGACTTAGGGCAATGATAAAGAGACCGATAGTGACACAGGGGGAGAGAGACAGTTAGAGATAGAGAGACAGTGAGAGACAGAGCAAGACAGTTAGAGAGTGAGACGGAGAGAGAGTGAATGAGTGAGAGTAAGACAGTGAGAGAGAGAGAGTGAATGAGTGAGAGTAAGACAGTGAGAGAGAGAGAGTGAATGAGTGAGAGTAAGACAGTGAGAGAGAGTGAATGAGTGAGAGTAAGACAGTGAGAGAGAGTGAATGAGTGAGAGAGAGAGTGAATGAGTGAGAGTAAGACAGTGAGAGAGAGAGTGAATGAGTGAGAGTAAGACAGTGAAAGAGAGAGTGAATGAGTGAGAGTAAGACAGTGAGAGAGAGTGAATGAGTGAGAGTAAGACAGTGAGAGAGAGAGTGAATGAGTGAGAGTAAGACAGTGAGAGAGAGAGTGAATGAGTGAGAGAGAGAGTGAATGAGTGAGAGTAAGACAGTGAGAGAGAGAGTGAATGAGTGAGAGTAAGACAGTGAAAGAGAGAGTGAATGAGTGAGAGTAAGACAGTGAGAGAGAGTGAATGAGTGAGAGTAAGACAGTGAGAGAGAGAGTGAATGAGTGAGAGTAAGACAGTGAAAGAGAGAGTGAATGAGTGAGAGTAAGACAGTGAGAGAGAGAGTGAATGAGTGAGAGAGAGAGTGAATGAGTGAGAGTAAGACAGTGAGAGAGAGAGTGAATGAGTGAGAGTAAGACAGTGAAAGAGAGAGTGAATGAGTGAGAGTAAGACAGTGAGAGAGAGTGAATGAGTGAGAGTAAGACAGTGAGAGAGAGAGTGAATGAGTGAGAGTAAGACAGTGAAAGAGAGAGTGAATGAGTGAGAGTAAGACAGTGAGAGAGAGAGTGAATGAGTGAGAGAGAGAGTGAATGAGTGAGAGTAAGACAGTGAGAGAGAGAGTGAATGAGTGAGAGTAAGACAGTGAGAGAGAGAGTGAATGAGTGAGAGTAAGACAGTGAGAGAGAGAGTGAATGAGTGAGAGTAAGACAGTGAGAGAGAGAGTGAATGAGTGAGAGTAAGACAGTGAGAGAGAGAGAGTGAATGAGTGAGAGTAAGACAGTGAAAGAGAGAGTGAATGAGTGAGAGTAAGACAGTGAGAGAGAGTGAATGAGTGAGAGTAAGACAGTGAGAGAGAGTGAATGAGTGAGAGTAAGACAGTGAGAGAGAGAGTGAATGAGTGAGAGTAAGACTGAGAGAGAGAGAGTGAATGAGTGAGAGTAAGACAGTGAGAGAGAGTGAATGAGTGAGAGAGAGAGTGAATGAGTGAGAGTAAGACAGTGAGAGAGAGAGTGAATGAGTGAGAGTAAGACAGTGAAAGAGAGAGTGAATGAGTGAGAGTAAGACAGTGAGAGAGAGAGTGAATGAGTGAGAGTAAGACAGTGAAAGAGAGAGTGAATGAGTGAGAGTAAGACAGTGAGAGAGAGTGAATGAGTGAGAAAGAGAGTGAATGAGTGAGAGTAAGACAGTGAGAGAGAGAGTGAATGAGTGAGAGTAAGACAGTGAGAGAGAGTGAATGAGTGAGAGTAAGACAGTGAGAGAGAGTGAATGAGTGAGAGAGAGAGTGAATGAGTGAGAGTAAGACAGTGAGAGAGAGAGTGAATGAGTGAGAGTAAGACAGTGAAAGAGAGAGTGAATGAGTGAGAGTAAGACAGTGAGAGAGAGTGAATGAGTGAGAGTAAGACAGTGAGAGAGAGAGTGAATGAGTGAGAGTAAGACTGAGAGAGAGTGAATGAGTGAGAGAGAGAGTGAATGAGTGAGAGTAAGACTGAGAGAGAGAGTGAATGAGTGAGAGTAAGACAGTGAGAGAGTGAATGAGTGAGAGTAAGACAGTGAGAGAGAGAGTGAATGAGTGAGAGTAAGACAGTGAGAGAGAGAGTGAATGAGTGAGAGTAAGACAGTGAGAGAGTGAGTGAGAGTAAGACAGTGAGAGAGAGAGACAGTGAGAGTGATTGAGTGAGAGTAAGACAGTGAGAGAGAGACAGAGACAGTGAGAGTAAGACAGTGAGAGAGAGTAAGACAGTGAGAGAGAGAGACAGTGAGAGTGATTGAGTGAGAGTAAGACAGTGAGAGAGAGTGATTGAGTGAGAGAGAGACAGTGAGAGAGAGACAGTGAGAGTAAGACAGAGAGAGTGATTGAGTGAGAGTAAGACAGTGAGAGAGAGACAGAGAGACAGTGAGAGTAAGACAGTGAGAGAGACAGTGAGAGTGGTTTTGTAGATGAAGTTAAAGGTGTTTCTGTATTTTTACTCGTCAGTACTAGAGAACTCTATAACAGTGGGTAGATAAACTAGCGTAGCTTAGTCTGTAAGCGTGACTAGCTGCCTCAGGTGAACTAGCTTGCTAACGTTTTTGACTAAACCTTTTGCTTTCCTCTGGTGTTGAGAATAACACCGTTATGAAGAAGACACAGCATCCTCGACACATCCAGGAGCGTTATAATCAGGTCACGTAGTGTTTATAGAGCGAGCACAGCTCACAGCTCACAGCTCACACACACACACACACACACACACACACTTCCTCGCAGTAAAGGTCGTGTCGTTCAATCCCTGTGTCCCAGAGGAGAGGATTAGCATCTGTTTAGCTGCACATGTCCTGACCTTTCAGCTGTGTGTGTGTGTGTGTGTGTGTGATGAGACAGCTCCCTGCAGGTCTCTGGAGTCTCGGTCTGCTGTCTGCTGTTCCACACACACACACACACACACACACACACACACACACACACGTTTATCCATAATGGTAGCAGGAATGATGATGTTCTGCATGAAGCTGAAATATAATGATACACACTCCGATCAGTGACGCTCCTGTGCACAGGTGGAATAAACCCTGACTTTAAGAATAAGTGCTTAAAATGGTTACCATGGAAACGGTTTAGGTTGAGGACACGCCACTGTGGACGGCCATTCAGATGGCAGTCTCCGACGCTCTCTACCTTGTGGCCAGGAAAGTGTAGAAAACTAATCAGAATTCCCATCAGACATGCCTCATCTCTTATCTACCCATGAACATGGGAAGAGTTTTAGAGGTGGGTGTGGTCTGGTGACATCATTTCCATCATTTTCCCGGTTTTCCGGGCCGCAGGACAGGAATGTCGTCCCACATGACTCCAGTGTCCAGGTGCTGATTCTTGGAGAGCTGTATTAACCCATCGGTGATGTGCAGGATTTGAGCTCCACCCCTCCACAAGCCCTGCCCCCTGCATCTAGTATTTAATTAATTCTCTATTAAAGTGCTGAAGAAATCATTTGATTTAAAATGATCTTTATATGGTAATAACATAGTAATAACCACATCAGACTGTTAGTACACGCCGTTATAAGCGTCTCTTACGGCTTTGTGGGACTCTTTGAGGGATTCTGGGTAGTGTAGTGGGTAATGAGCTACAGTTATGGAGGAGGAGGAGGGCGTGCACATCCTCATATTATAATTAGCACAGAGGGCTGGTCGTATTGTCCCGCCTTCAAACGCTGCAAGTCAAGCAGATTTAGCATGCTAAGCGTTAGCAGACTAGCGGTAAAGCGTACTTCAACTGAGTCGTAAACAGAAAGCGTCGGTCTCGTCACGGTGTGTGGGACGAGTACAGAGCAGGATGGATCGTAGCCCGGCGGAGGGCGAGGACACGACGTGACACGAAAACGCTGTGTCCTTTTTCAGAAGCTCGCGTTTGATGATCAGACATTAGCCTGGACGCTAAGGACACAAAAAGAGAAATGGAAATGAACGATACCAACACAAATCCGGTTAATAATGCCGCCATAGTGCGCGGGGGTGGGGGGGTGGCGCTCTCACACGCTGTCATGCACCGAAAGAAAGGAAAAAGAAAAGAAAAAAGAAAAAAGGACATGAGAGGAGGACAAGACAGAGAGACGTGCTGGATGGAGAGGAGACTCCACTGGAGGTCATTTCAGTGCCTCATCAAAGATGGCCGCCACTAGCAGGCAGGTGCTTTCATCAGTAGGTGCTTCGCTCTTCAAGCGCGGCTAATGCTAACCCTCGCTTTAACATTCAAATATTCTCCTTTTATTTGCCCCGTCTCTTTTCTCTTTGGCCCCGGCGAAGGGAGCGAGGGCGCTCGAGGAGGCGTGAGGGCATGAGAGGAGGCCTTATTGTGCCTGGCGCTCAAAGCCACCACGTCAATTATTCTGCCTGCTGGGTGTAAAAACGGGGGCAAAAACACACTTGCATCAAAGAGAACCATGCAGAAGGGGGCAAGTTTAAGCTCCATAAGGAAGATGTTTCAATAACTGCAGGGGGCAAATCCCATAATGCACTGCGACTAATCCACTCAGAGAACTTCAACAGAGTGACACACACACAGCAGGTGCTGGTTAAAAATAACCAGTTTCTTCTGTAAATCTTCAGCGTTAGGCGTTAAGAGCCAAGATCCAGGATGAGATCAGGACATCTGATGAGGTCATGAGATCTTCAGCGTAGCAGTGGAAGGAAAACCATGTGGAGATACACAGAGACACAGGAAACAGAGGGGCCCCAGCAATGAGCTGTGAGGAACACCTGGAGAAGGTTTCATGGAGCAGCCATGGATCCTCGTCATGAGGACATGAGCATGTGACTGCAGGACTTATCCAGAGCGACTTACAAGAGTGCTGTGAAGTCTCTATCAGTGGAACATCTACACAGGTTCTGATAGGTCACAGACTCATGATACCATCAGCCTAAAAACAGGGAAAATAACAGCTAGTGTTAGTGTTTCAGGAAGAGGTAGGTCTTCATCTGTCGTTTGAAGTCAGTGACTCAGGTGTTTGGACATCTCAGGGAAATTCATTCCACCACCTCGGTGCAGAACAGAGAAGAGCCTAGATGTAGACATACCTCTGAACCTGAGAGATGGTGGACCAGTGGAGCAGTGCTATTGGATCTGAGTGAGTGAGGTGCAGTGTGAGGAGTAATAAGAGCTTTGAGGTCAGATGGTGCTGGTCAGTTTTTGGCTTTGTAAGTAAGGGTCAGTGTTTTGAATCAGATGCAGCTCCCAGAAGCCAGTGGAGGAGCAGCAGTGTGGTGGTGTGGGAGAACTTAGGCAGGTTGAAAACAAGTCAGACAGCATTTTGGATCATTTGCAGTGGATGAATTGTATTCAGAGGAAGACCTGCTAGTAAAGAGTTGCAGTAGTCCAGTCTCCAAATGACCAGAGACTGAACAAGCACTTGAGTAGCCTGTGTGGATTGAAATGGCTGAATCCTTCTGATGTTGAACAGAAGAAACCGACATGAGCGTGTCACATTAATAACATGGGAGGAAAAGGACAGTTGATTGTCCATGGTTACCCCAAGGTTGTGAACAGTGGCTGAAGAGGAGATCATGGAGTTGTTCAGAAATATCGCAAGATCCTGGGCTGGGGATGAATCACCTGGGATGACCAGCAGTTCAGATTTGCTGGGACTGAGTTTCACACACACACACACACACACACACACACACTGAGCTTTTTGATGTCACACTTAATACACAAATCTACTGTTTACACAAAACATCCTTCATAAGATGGTGTTAAAGAGGTAACGTAAACCTTCAGAGGAACCAAGATGAGGAATCCTCAGAATGATGTGAACACCTCCAGCTCATAGTCCAGACATCTCCTGATCTTGCTGCTGTGTGGATCCTTCTTCTGTTATTGCCAGGAAGCAAGGTTCTGAAAGGCACCTGGGGTTTGAGGTAGTGGACGTAAGATCTCAGGTTGGTAGGAGTAGGGTTCTGATGGGAACCAGAGGATGTTAGGAGCAGGAGGCACAGGAAGTTCCTTCTCCCACCTGGATCCCCACTTTGAAGGAGTTTATGCACCTTGTGATGGCTGGTGTAGGAATACAGACAGGACATTTTGGATCTGGAGGTCATAGGTCATAGACCTCATGATAGATGGAGCTGGAGATCGGAGCCAGAGCTTTTGGTCCACAGGTGGGATGTGGGTGGAACCAGGTGCTGATGGATCTCAGACTGCTAAAAGAAGGTTTAGGACGTCATCAGGATAGAGTAATGGCATATTCTGAATAGTGGTCACTCAAAACTTCTGGACGCTACTTCATGTTTTCTTCTAGTGTTTTTATGAAATCTTTTTTGAAATGGAGTTAATGAGACTGAGAAGCTCTACACCACTGAGAGCTGGAGCACCAGAACAGATTACATCATCACAAGTGTCTTAACTTCAGGCAGATGTGTGTGTGTGTGTGGGTGTGTGTTTGTGTGTGTGTTTTAGCAGACAGGTGCAGCAGAATGCTGACATGCCATGCCGCAGTACGTCAGACCCTCTATGGGGTGACCTTACACACACCTCACCTCACGTCTCGTCTTCTTCACCTTCCTTCTCCCTGGGGTCAGAGAGACTGAGAGCCGGGTTCATGCGTGATTCATGAGTGTGTGTGTGTGTGTGTGTGTCTCCTGTGGATGACTGAAAGGTCAGGCTCATTGTCTTAGCGAGTGCTTAAGGAAGAACCTCACGCTGGGTTATTAATTATTTCTCAGTGTTTCGTCTTTTGGGACCGTCACATTATAATACACTTTTACACACACACACACACACACACTTGTTTAAAACCTGTCAGATTCCTCACACACACACACACACACACACACAGACAGGATGTATGAACTTTGCTCATTTTGTTAATGAATGGATTGTAACAGTCACTCAGTGTGCTGCAGTATGGAATAAAGTGGAAAGATAAACAAAAAAACAAACAAACAAACAAACAAACAAACAAATAAATAAATAAAATAATTTATTATTTTAAATATATATTATTAATTTAAAACACCAGAAATAAATAACACACAGATCATAATGAGGACCTGAAACCCCACAAGTCAGCACTCATACTATGTGTGTGTGTGTGTGTGTGTGTGTGTGTGTGCACGCTAAATATTTCCCAGCAGCAGCAGTTAATGAATATGTATTCATAAATCACTTGTGTATCTCTCTCTCTCTCTCTCTCTCTCTCACACACACACACACACACACTCTCTCTCTCTCTCTCTCTCTCTCTCTCTCTCTCTGTCTCTCTCACCCCCCCCCTCCATCAGTGCTGGATGAAGAGCTCATCCTCCTCTCTCTGACAGTTCACACACTCCATCGTGTCAACAGATGAGTGTAGGGTTATTAAAGGACCACACCTTTGTCCAGATCCTGTGCGGTAAGTGCTCTGTGTGTGTTTGTGTGTGTGTGTGTGTGTGTGTGTGTGTGTGGTCAGACTGAAGCCCTTCAGTTAGCTGATGGTTCCTCACACAGTTTGTGATGACCATCGGTCCAGTGAGCAGCAGGTGACCATGTACATACAGCCTTATACACATGTGTACTTCACAGCTGGACACTCAGGGGCCAGTGTATGTGTGTGTGTGTGTGTGTGATATATACTGAGTGAGTGTAGAGGTTTTTTTTTCATTACAGTTATAATAAGTAATTTATTTAATAAATACATTTTTGTAATTTTTAAAAATGTTTATATTTATTTACTTTATATCTCTTATCTTTATACTAATTATTATTATTACTATTGTTATTTATTTTATCATTATTATTATTATTTATTTTTGTTTGTTTGTTTATTTATAAGTCCATGCAGTTTGTTTGTTTAGTCACACCTCTATCTTTGGGTCAGTTAGTGTTTTTTTTTTTTCTTAATTTCAGAATAAAATATTGAGTTAAAGTTGTGTTTCTTTGCGATCTGACCTGTCCAGCTACTTAGTGTTTTCTCTCCATCTGTCCGTCCTGTCCCCAATTCATCAGTCTGCATCACAAACCCTAAAGAATGATGACCAGGAGAGCACCACGTTGCCATGGTGATGCAGTCAGCCATTTTGGTCAGGGTGTTCTCCGTCCTCCGGTTCTGGGAGAGGAGAACGTCAAGAGTGAGGCAGTTCGGCCCGAGAGCTACGAGCCGGAGGGCAGAGCCTCGTCTGACCATGCCCACCCGAGTTGGGCGGAGTCTCTGAACGGGCTGCTGGATGATCAGGATGGAATCTCGCTGTTTCGGGACTTCCTCGCACAGGAGGGACGTGCCGACCTCATCGACTTCTGGTTAGCGTGCAGCGGGTTTCAGCTAGCATCCTCTGCTCCTCTGAGGTAAATGACCGAGAGACCCTGAGCTTCTGTGATGTCACAATCATGATGAGAAGATTTTAAATAATGTAAACTTTCTCTATCCTCTTAAACAGCTGTTCTACAGATGTGTCAAACAAACGCAGGGTGAAGCTCGCTAAAGCCATCTACAGGAAGTACATCATCACTGCTGGAACCGTGGCCAAGAAACTCAATCCAGCCACAAAGAGTTTCATCCAACAGCGAGTCGGTCACTCTCCACTGGACACGGCGCTCTTCCAGCAGGCCAAGCAGGAAGTGCAGGAGGTCATGGAGCTGGAAGTGTATCCCAGCTTCCTCAAATCTCACGTCTTCCTCAAGTACACAGAAGAAATCTGCACCCAAAATCACACATGGGAACTGAACGGTCACAAACAGGAAACAGGAAATGACCAGAAGGAACTGATTAACTCTGAACAACAAACAAACTGTAGACAGGAAGTAAACAGCCAAGTACAGGAACCTAAAAGGGGCACAGAGGGAGTGCCGAGGTTCTTTCCTGAGCTAATTGAGAAAAGAGAATGGGCGGAGTCTGAGATAGCCAATCACAGTAGACCAGAGGACTGGGAGGCTGGGTGAGTCACATCATTAACACACAACAACATGCTGTCAGCTCACCTGGAAGAGGAAGTGAGGATGAGGTTCTCTTCTGATCCCGGTTCCTCTCAGGGTTTCTTCCTCAGATCATCTCAGGGAGTTTCTCCTCACCACCCTCACCTCAGGCTTCTCACTAGAGATAAATGTTAGAGATAAATAAGAACTTCACTTAATAAGAACTTTATTTTACTCTATTTTTCTATGCTTCTGTAAAGCTGCTCTGAGACCAGTGTTAGAAGTGCTATAGAAATAAACTGAACTGAAAGAATCCTGAGAAACCTGGGGAGGAGAGAGCAGGGTGAGAGTGGAGCTGCTGGAAATAATCATGTAGCTGAGACACACTGAGAGCAGAACCCAGACAGAACCAACAGAACCAACAGAACCATCAACATTCATCTGAGTGTCACTAAATTATCACAAAAACTCCACATGACCTCACACTTTAACTACAATCATAACTATACAGCAACAACTAACATAACTAACACAACTAACATAACTAACACAACTAACATAACTAACACAACTAAGATAACTAACATAACTAACACAACTAACATAACTAACACAACTAACATAACTAAGATAACTAACATAACTAACACAACTAACAGAACTAACAGAACTAACATAACTAACACAACTAACAGAACTAACAGAACTAACAGAACTAAGATAACTAACAGAACTAACACAACTAACACAACTAACACAACTAACAGAACTAAGATAACCAACAGAACTAACATAACTAACATAACTAACACAACTAACATAACTAACACAACTAAGATAACTAACATAACTAACACAACTAACATAACTAACACAACTAAGATAACTAACATAACTAACACAACTAACATAACTAACACAACTAACATAACTAACAGAACTAAGATAACTAACATAACTAACACAACTAAGATAACTAACACAACTAACATAACTAACACAACTAAGATAACTAACACAACTAACATAACTAACACAACTAAGATAACTAACATAACTAACACAACTAAGATAACTAACATAACTAACACAACTAACATAACTAACACAACTAAGATAACTAACATAACTAACACAACTAACATAACTAACACAACTAAGATAACTAACAGAACTAACATAACTAACACAACTAACACAACTAAGATAACTAACATAACTAACACAACTAACATAACTAACACAACTAAGATAACTAACATAACTAACACAACTAAGATAACTAACATAACTAACACAACTAACATAACTAACACAACTAAGATAACTAACATAACTAACACAACTAAGATAACTAACAGAACTAACATAACTAACACAACTAACACAACTAAGATAACTAACATAACTAACACAACTAAGATAACTAACATAACTAACATAACTAACACAACTAACATAACTAACACAACTAAGATAACTAACACAATTAACACAACTAACATAACTAACACAACTAAGATAACTAAGATAACTAACACAACTAACTCAACTAACATAACTAACACAACTAACATAACTAACATAACTAACTCAACTAACATAACTAACACAACTAAGATAACTAACATAACTAACACAACTAACTCAACTAACATAACTAACACAACTAAGATAACTAACATAACTAACACAACTAAGATAACTAACACAACTAACACAACTAAGATAACTAACACAATTAACACAACTAACATAACTAACACAACTAAGATAACTAACATAAAGGAAAAGGGTAGTACAGGGAGAATGATAGTGAAGGATCCTAAGTGATGATCAGAGATGTGAAGTGGGGTAGCAGTCATGTCTGTAGCTGGGGAAGGGCAGGTGAAGACCAAGTCCAGGATGTTTCCTCCTCTGTGTGTTGGAGGACAGCTGTTGATGACAAGGAGAATGTGTGCCACCACCCCTCCCTGATTCTGGTGGTGAGTGAGAGAAAGCGTAGGCAGAGGATGGAGCAGTCGGTGTAGCAGTGTTCTGTGGGGATATCCAGGTCTTGGTTAGTGCCAGAAAATCAAAGGAATAGTGGGAGGCTGAAGCTGAGATGAAATCAGCCTTCCTTACAGCAGACTGGCAGTTCCAGAGCCCACCTACCACCACTGTTTGAGACTGAGACAACAGGGGAGGGTAGATGAGCATAACCTCTGCTTTGTGGGTGATAATGCCTGTGTCTGTAAGAGATAACAGAGATGGGTTTGAGGCACATGTCTGTGGTTTTGGTCAAAGCGAGGTTAAGAAAGAGTTAAGAATGTAACAGGACAAGAAAAGTATGATAGTAGACACTTATTATTTAAGATCTTAACAGGTCTTGATCCTTCAGTATAAATTAGTAAGCCCTGTCCACAATTCAAACCTTAAGGGAGACTGAAACTACTCTTGATTAATCACCTGAGACACTAAGAAACAGAGACCAACACTAAAGGATCAACGAGCTATACAATATAATACAGTTCAAATAACTCTAGAACCAAACAAGTTAAACAAATAGTGTTAGTTACAATCCTACCTTACCAGATGGAATAGATACAAATGAAGAGCTAAAGCACACTGAACCACAACTGTCTCTCTCTCTCTGTCTCTCTCTCTCTCTCTCTCTCTCTCTCTCTCTCTGTCTCTCTCCCTCTCTCTCTCTCTCTCTCTCTCTCTCTCTCTGTCTCTCTCTCTCTCTCTCTCTCTGTCTCTCTCCCTCTCTCTCTCTCTCTCTCTCTCTCTCTGTCTCTCTCTCTCTGTCTCTCTCT
>NC_080735.1:21933254-21940754 GCF_019097595.1 Hemibagrus wyckioides | reverse complement strand
CAGCAGACAATAAGTCGACTCGTGAACAGCATGAGACGTCGTGGTCAAGCTGTAATTGATGGTCAAGGGCACATGATAAATTATTGAGACATTGAGATTTTTTGTTGTGGTATACCCTCCACTGTTGTTGGCTTTTGTTTCAGTAAATTGTTTGAGATGAGGAAATCACCACTGCAGCTTCTACTTAAATGCCCTACTTTCATGATATAATATCACTGTAGTGTGAACTTTTTACATTTTCCATAAATTTCACCCAAAAGCCAAATATCCTTAACTTTTTGTGAGTAGAGTATATATACATACATACATATATCATCATGGAGGAGTGGAAGAGGACTCCAGCGGCAACCTGTGAAGCTCTGGTGAACTCCATGCCCAAGAGGGTTAAGGCAGTGCTGGAAAATAATGGTGGCCACACAAAATATAGACACTTTGGGCCCAATTTGGACATTTCCACTTAGGGGTGGAGTCACTTTTGTTGCCAACGGTTTAGACATTAATGGCTGTGTCTTTACAGACACAGCCTGTATCTCTCTCTACATATACATATACACACATACATACATATACATATACACATACACACACACATATACACACACATATGCATGCACATCTATACACATATACATGCTACACATACATGCATGCATCACATGCCCATACATACTCCACATATGCCATATCTGCGCGTGCGTGCGCGTCTACCTGCCCGTACGTATCTGTCTGTCCTGTGCGCATGCATGCCACCACACCCACTCTACCTGTACTGTGTCATACACATCTGCGTCGTATCTGTCGTGTCTGCTACATGCAGCTCTGCGCACCTCACATGTCATCATATGCGCTGCGTACCTCTCTGCTCTACTGTCCCACGTCTGTAATGTCTGCCAATGCATCTGCCACCTGTCATGCCCATGTCTGCCTGTCTCATACTGCACCAATGTCTGTCCTGTCCTGCCTGTCTGTGCATCTCTGCGTCAGCATGTCTGTCTGTCTGTCTGTCTGTCTGCCACCCTGTCTGTCATCTGCTACCTATCTGTATTATGTCTGCAATCATGCATTTATGTGCTGCCCAATGCTGCTCTGTCTTCCATCACCATCATCTGTCTTGCAGCCCATGTCCCAATGTCTGCAATGCAATGTCTTACTGTCTGTGTCTTGTCATGTCTTTCCATGCCACATCAATATTGTCTGCATCCACACATGTCTGTGTCTGTCTGTCTACCCTGTCCAATCACTACCTGTCTGTGTCTACTGTCTGTGTCACATGTCTGTCTGCCCATGCCTGTCTGCATGTCTACCCAAGTGCACATGTCTGCGCACATGTGTCTGTCACATGTGCATGTGCGTGCATGCCGCAATGCACGTAATACTGTCTTACCACTTGCATGTCTGTGTCTGCACACACATGTGTATGCTCTGCAATGCGTGTCATATCTGCACACGTGCGTAATGTACATGTGCACATAATACATATCACACAACACTACGTGTCTGCCACCTTGTCTGTCTGTGCAATACATGCTGCCTGTGCATGTCTGCCACATGCATGTCTGCACCACATGTGCATGTATGCAATACATGTCTATGTCTGTCACATGTCTACACCCTGTCTGTCTGTCTCACATGTCACATATCACTGTCATGTCTACCTGTCTATGTCTACACACCTGTCTATGTCATCTGTGCTGTGTCTATCACTACACACACCTATGTCACAGTGCCATGTCTCTACCTACCACTGTCTACATACTACCCTGTCACCCTACATGCCTGTCCTGCTGCTGTCTGTCCTCCTGTCTGTCTGCCTCAGCCCATGTCTTACCTGTCTGTCCTCTGCCTGTCTTGTCATGCATCCACCTGTGTCTGTGTCTTACCCAGTCTGTGTCTGTGTCTGTTTGCCTGTGTCATGTGTCTGCCATCACACATGTCTGTCTGCTACTGTGTCTGCCACAGTGCATGCATCATCTACCACCACCATGTCTGCATGTCTGTACCACATGTGTCATGTGTCTTTGCATGTCTTGTGTCTGCCACACACATGTCTTTGTCTGTCATTTGTGTCTACCACCTGTCTGTCTGTCTGCAATGTCTACCACCATCACATGTCTGCACTGTTTCCACCTACCTGTCTCTGTCTACCACATGTGTCTTGCCACAATACAAAATCATCACATGTCTTTGTACCACATCATGTCTAATGTCATTGTCTGTCTCTTTTTGTCTGTGTCTGCACCTGCATGCATGTCTTGTGCATCTGCATGCAATGTCTACCTGCAATCTGTGTCTACCACAATACATGTCTCACATGTCTGTCACATGTCCATGTCTACACATGCATATCTGCCACAATATCATGCTCATATGTCTGTGTCTTAATACATGTCTGCACATCTGTCAATGTCTGCAATGCAATATCACCTGTCTATGTCTACCTGTCTGTATCCACATCTACACACACACATGTCACCCATATCTACCACATGTCTGTGTCACAATATGTCTATGTCTACCACCTGTCTATGTCTGTGCTGTCTGTATCCCCCTGTCTGTCTCTACTGTCTATGTCTACCTGTCTATGTCTACCTGTCTACCTACATCTACCATCTACCACACACATGTCTACATGTCTACCCCCTGTCTGCTCTCTGTGTCTGTGTCTATCTACAGTCTGCCTCTATGTCTGTCTATGTCTGTGTCTGCCTGTCTGTCTGTCCGCATGTCTACACCTGCAATACATGTCTGTCTATGTCTGTCTCATGTCTACCTCTGTCTGGCCTGTCTGCATCACAACCACATGTCTGCCTGTCTGTGTCTACCACCACACCCATGTCTGCCTGTCTACCTGTCTACCATGTCATACTACCTTGTCTGTTGTGTCTGTCTGCCACCACATGTCTGCAATACATCCACAATGTCTTAGCAATCTGTGTCTTACACAATACAATACTGTGTCTTCACAATACCAATACTGTCAATGTCTTATCTCTGTCTACCTGTCAATATGTCTAATGTCTTAATGTCTTACCACCACATGTACAATGTCTGTGTCTTACAATACCTGTGTACATGTCTGCACATGTCTTATACAATGTCTCTTGTCTTATATACATGTCTTGTCATGTGCGATGCGTGTCGTCTGTGTCTGTGCGCGATGCGGTGTGCTGCAGCGCGTGCGTTGCACGTGTCTGCATGTATGCGTGCATGTGTGCTGTCGTGCACTTGCCGCACATGTCTCTACATCATCAATACGCGTATGTCATGTGTCGTGTCTGCACAGCCTCATGTCTGTCATCTGCAATCTGTCATCATGCCTGTGCTGCCACATGCCCTCTGTCACCGCCACGTGCAATGTCTGCAGTATCGTCGCATGTCTGCCTGTGCTGTGTCTGTATCTGTCTGTGTCTACACCGCCGCGTCTGTCTGTCTACGTGTCTCTACCTGTCTGTGTCTACCTGTCTGTCTGTGTCACCCATGCACCTGCCCATCTTATGTCTGCCTGTCTATGTCTCTACCACCTGTCTGTCTACATCTGCCGTCTGCCTGTCTGCCTGCACGTGTCACCTGTCTGTCTGTGTCCACCACATGTGTCTGTATCTGCTGTGTCTGTCTACACCACCATGCCACCCTGTGTCTGCCTGTCTGTCTGCAATATCATCTGTCTGTCCCTGTCTGTCTGTGTCTTACTGCAATGCGTCTGTCTACCACCCTGGTCTGTCTGTCCCTATATCGATACGATGCTCTCTACATCTGCCCCACGATACAGTCTGTCCACGATGCGATGCTCTTACCGTGCGTCCTTACGTCACGTGCGGCACATGCGTCAATGCCCACAATAAATATATGTCTAATGCACCGATGTCTGTGCATCTTTACGATAATGTCTGTCTGTATACTCTGTCTAATATCTGTCGATGTCAGTACATGTCTTACAGTGTCTGCCCTGTCACATGTCGTCTTGTACACGTCACATGTCTTGCACCACATGCAGTACATGTCTGTGTCTGCAGCTACATGTCACACATGTCTACACACATACCTGTCACACATGTCTGTCTACATGCCTGCATCTACATGTCTTACACATGTCTACGCCTGTCTACACTACCCACATGTCCACATCTGTCTGTCTCTCTGTCCTATCATGTCTACACCTGTCTGTCTACATGTCTCTGTCTACCTGTCTATATCTGTCCCCTGTGTCTACACTGCAGTCTGTCTGTCCTACATGTGCTCACATGTCTACCACCACAGTCTGTGTCTGTGTCTACATCTGTGTCTGCCACCTGTCTGCTCTGTCTACCACCATCTGTCTGCCTGTCTGTGTCTGTCTGTGCAGTCTACCACATCACCCTGTCTGTCTGTCTACCTGTCTGCTCTCTACCTGTCTGTGTCTCTACCCTACCTGCAGTCTGTGTCTCTGTCCCAGTGTCTACCTGCAATCTGTCTTTACCTGTCTGTCTCTGTCATCTACTCTGTCTACCTACCACATCTCTGCATCTGTCTTCTACTAATACAATCTAAGTGTCTACCTGTCTAATCATGTCTGTCTGTCTGTCTCCACCAATCCTACCTGTCTGTATACTGTCTGTCTACACCAATGTCTGTGTACCAATCTACCCCATCTGTCTACCACAGTCTGTCTACATGTCTACCACAATCTGTCTATGTGTCACCACCACAATACATGTCTGTCTGTGTCTACACAGTCTGTCTACAATCTTAATAATCTATACCACAATCTGATGTCTTCACCCTGTCTATGTCTGTGTCTTACCCTGTCTATAATCTACCCTGTCTGTGTCTTACTATACATATCTTCTTTACTGTCTGTCTACATACATGTCTACCACATCTGTACACATATACATATACACACATACATATACACATATATACACAGACGCACACACATACATACATACAGTGAACTGCGGATGATTGATGTTGTGTGATTGGTTGTTCAGGCTGGACTCGGGGAAGATCCATTACCTGCGTAAGTCTCTGGATAAGAACGGTCTGATCACCATGCAGTCACACGTCGTCCGTCTGCCCTCAGGAGCACAAAAACACTCCATCCTGCTGCTGCTCAAGCGCTTCCACGTGGACAGGTACAACACACACACACACACACACACACACACACACACACACACACACACACACACACACACACAGTGTAAAGGTAGTGAAGTGTATGTTCTGGTTTTAGGAGGAGTAAATACGACATCCTGATGGAGTCCACATCCAACATCCTGTCCGAGCTCCCCAACAACACAGGGATCATGATCAAACTCAGGGACCAGCTGGTGAGCTGTGTGTGTGTGCGTCTGTGTGTGTGTGCGTCTGTGTGTGTGTGCGTCTGTGTGTGTGTGCGTCTGTGTGTGTGTGCGTCTGTGTGTGTGTGCGTCTGTGTGTGTGTGCGTCTGTGTGTGTGTGCGTCTGTGTGTGTGTGCGTGTGCGTCTGTGTGTGTGTATGTGCGTCTGTGTGTGTGTGTGTGTGCGTCTGTGCGTCTGTGTGTGTGTGTCTGTGTGTGTGTGTCTGTGTGTGTGTCTGTGTGTGCGTCTGTGTGTGCGTCTGTGTGTGCGTCTGTGTGTGCGTCTGTGTGTGCGTCTGTGTGTGTGTCTGTGTGTGCGTCTGTGTGTGTGTGTCTGTGTGTGCGTCTGTGTGTGCGTCTGTGTGTGCGTGCGTGTGTGTGTGCGCGTCTGTGTGTGCGTCTGTGTGTGTGTGTGTGCGTCTGTGTGTGTGTGTGTGCGCGTCTGTGTGTGTGCGCGTCTGTGTGTGTGTGCGTCTGTGTGTGTGTGTGCGTCTGTGTGTGTGTGTGCGTCTGTGTGTGTGTGCGTCTGCGTGTGTGTGTGTGCGTCTGCGTGTGTGTGTGTGCGTCTGCGTGTGTGTGTGCGCGTCTGCGTCTGTGTGTGCGCGTCTGCGTCTGTGTGTGCGCGTCTGCGTCTGCGTCTGTGTGTGTGCGTCTGCGTGCGTGTGCGTCTGTGTGTGCGTGCGTGTGCGTCTGTGTGTGTGTGCGTGTGCGTCTGTGTGTGTGCGTGTGCGTCTGTGTGCGTGTGCGTCTGTGTGCGTGTGCGTCTGTGTGCGTGTGCGTCTGTGTGTGTGTGTGCGTCTGTGTGTGTGTGTGCGTCTGTGTGTGTGTGTGCGTCTGTGTGTGTGTGTGTGCGTCTGTGTGTCTGTGTGTGTGTCTGTGTGTGCGTCTGTGTGTGTGCGTGTGCGTCTGTGTGTGTGTGCGTGTGCGTCTGTGTGCGTGTGCGTCTGTGTGTGTGTGCATGTGCGTCTGTGTGTGTATGTGCGTCTGTGTGTGTGTGTGCGTCTGTGTGTGTATGTGCGTCTGTGTGTGTGTGTGCGTCTGTGTGTGTGTGTGCGTCTGTGTGTGTGTGTGCGCGTCTGTGTGTGTGTGCGCGTCTGTGTGTGTGTGTGCGTCTGTGTGTGCGTCTGTGTGTGCGTCTGTGTGTGCGTCTGTGTGCGCGTCTGTGTGCGCGCCTGTGTGCGCGTCTGTGTGTGTGCGCGCGTCTGTGTGTGTGCGCGCGTCTGTGTGTGTGCGCGCGTCTGTGTGTGTGCGCGCGTCTGTCTGTGTGCGCGCGTCTGTCTGTGTGCGCGCGTCTGTCTGTGTGCGCACGTCTGTCTGTGTGTGCATCTGTCTGTCTGTGTGCGTCTGTGTGTGTGTGTGTCTGTGTGTGCGTCTGTCTGTCTGTGTGTGTGTGTCTGTGTGTGCGTCTGTCTGTGTGCGTCTGTCTGTGTGTGTGTGTTTGTGCATCTGTCTGTGTGTGTGTGCGCGTCTGTCTGTCTGTCTGTGTGTGTCTGTGTGTGCGTCTGGCTGTCTGTGTGTGCGTCTGGCTGTCTGTCTGTGTGTGGGCGTCTGTCTGTTTGTGTGTGGGCGTCTGTCTGTGTGTGTCTCTGTCTGTGTGCGTGTGTGTCTCTGTCTGTGTGCGTGTGTGTCTCTGTCTGTGTGCGTGTGTGTCTCTGTCTGTGTGCGTGTGTGTCTCTGTCTGTGTGTGTGTCCCCGTCTGTCTGTGTGTGTGTCTGTGTGTGTGTTTGCGTCTCTGTGTCTGTCTGTCTGTCTGTCTGTCTGTCTGTCTGTCTGTCTGTCTGTGTTTGTCTGTCTGTGTGTGTTTGCGTCTGTCTGTGTGTGTGTGATGTAGAAAGGGTTAATGTTGTCTCACACTGTCAGCGTCACTGTTGTGAATGTTTGCTCTGGCTCTCGTGACTGTGGAGCTCGTGTTGGAAATGACGTGTGTGTGTGTGTGTGTACTCTCTGCAGCACATCTGTGAGCGGACGTTTAAGAAGATGTATCAGTACATGCAGGCTGCTAAGATGGTCAGTGTGGTATCAATTCCTCTACAGGATTTACACCCAGATGCTGGACCCTGCAAGACCAAGAGAGGTCAGTGTCTTATACTATACAACTCTATATACAACTCTACACACTATACAACTCTATATAACTATATATATATAACTATATATATATATATATATATATATATAT
>NC_080735.1:21923254-21930754 GCF_019097595.1 Hemibagrus wyckioides | reverse complement strand
CTGTGATTGGTTGGTTCAGTGGTCACTACAGGACCTAAAGGTATTTCCAAGACCCTGTTAAGGGGACAGCTGAACATCGGCAAACTGGAGAGCCGCATGATCTGTAGAGTTCTGGAGAGGAACCAAATGATTAAGGTAACAAACACACACACACTCTATAGGTGTCTTAGCATGTAGACATCGATAGTAATATTGTGTGTGTGTGCGTGTGTGTGTGTGTCAGGGTTTCATGGAGGACGAGGGAAGACAGCGTACCACAAAGTACATCAGTAAACTGTTTGTAGAGAAAAGCAAACTCAATCTGGACTTCACTAAAGAGAAGGAACGCAGTGAGAAACTTCGAGCACCACAGCAGGACACACCCACTCCCGACCGAGGGGATACGCCCACTCCCGACCCAGAGGACATGCCCTCTCCTGGATTGAATACTGTAACAGACCCCCAGGAAGACGAAGATGTTCCTGCCAAAAGGGAAAGGTCAAAGGGCAAAGCTGGCAGGAAGTCCAAATCAGTGCCTAAAAAACAAAGGAAGGAAGTTACTGACCGACCGTTCAGACATTCCACACCCATGAGGAGTGAGTGACCAGCACACACCTCATCATAACACACACACACACACACCTGAACATACACACATACACACACACCTGACCATAACACACACACACACACACACCTGACCATAACACACACACACACACACACACACACCTGACCATAACACACACACACACACCTCATCATAACACACACGCACCTGAACATACACACACACACCTGACCATAACACACACACACACACCTCATCATAACACACACGCACCTGAACATACACACACACACCTGACCATAACACACACACACACACACCTGAACATACACACACACACACCTCATCATAACACACACGCACCTGAACATACACACACACACCTGACCATAACACACACACACACACCTCATCATAACACACACGCACCTGAACATACACACACACACCTGACCATAACACACACACACACCTCATCATAACACACACACACCTGAACATACACACACACACCTGACCATAACACACACACCTCATCATAACACACACACGCACACACCTGAACATACACACACACACACCTGATGATGAATATTGAGTAGCTGTAATGTGATGTGGTTTAGAGAAGCAGGCCGCTCAGTCCACAGTGAAAGAGGAGTCTGTCCCTGGGGCGGAGCTAAGTGAGGTGGAGGAGAAAGATGATTCGCTGGTGAACCAGGACACTAGAGTAGACCACACCCCCAGCATCATCACTGATCAGTCCCAACAGGCAGAGGAGAGTACGATGGTGTTTGAGGAGTTCGGATCGAAGCCAGAGGTTTGTTTCTTATTTATGGAAATATTTTAGGTTTAATATTAATACATTAATGTTAATAAGTCCATGGTTTATTTCAGGATTGATATAAAAGATAGATAGAAGATGTAGATGTTCAGACAGATGGATAAAGATGGATGGATATCTTCTCTTTCAGCCGAATCCATCAAAGAAAAGAAAACTGGCTTCAAATCAGACGTATCGTCTGCTCAGGCGAAAGAACATCATTATAGAAGCTGTACGCAACATGAAGGTCATCGAGGGGCTTTACACGTGAGACACACACACACACACACACACACGCACACACACACACACGCACACACACAGGTTCTCTCAGTTCTCTCACTCCTGTGTCCTGATTGTCCTCCCGCTGTGTCAGGCTGCAGAAGAAGCTGACGGATGTGGAGAAGCAGGAGGGTGTGAACACTAAAGTGTGTAAGAAGAGCATCCTCAGGCTGACCCGTGGGCTCTCTCGAGATGGATTCCTCAAAATGTACAGAACTACTGTGATACAGGATGGAGTTAGCAAGAAGGTAAACACACACACACACACATATACACACATACACACACACACCTGATCATAACACAGTGATACAGGATGGAGTTAGCAAGAAGGTAGTCACACACGCACAGACACATATACACACACATGCACACATACACACTAGACAGGAAGAAAAGTATATGTGGTCCGGATCCTGATGAGTATTCTGACTCAGAGTGACCAGACCCAGACTAATAAGACTTTGGGCAGTGTGACTCAGAACAAACCTCTGAGCAACATCTCAAACCAAGAGTTTGAGAATCAAGACCTGACCAAGACCTGACCAAGACTGAGCTTAGACCAAGTGCCAAACCAGTAAGAGGGAGATCACTGCTGTCATAAAGACCTAAAGAAAGGCCGAGACTGAGGTCAGAGTGTGTGTTGTCCATGAAATGGTGGTCATTATGGCTTCATCTCTTTTAACAGGTGGAGTTTGTTGTTCATCCGTCGGTCACTCCAGATGATCCGTTGGTGAGGAGTGCTATAGAGCAGGTCCGCTTCAAGATTTCCAGTTCCTACACTGTGCACCGGTAACTAAACCTTACAGAAATCTGACCACAGACCACTGAGAGATCTGTTCTAACTGGACGTCAGCATGAATCCTGTGGACAGAAGAGTTCTAAAATGGATAACTATGGATAGATATCAAGCAAAGGTGTCTCTCTCTCTCTCTCTCTCTCTCCAACAGGTTGAGAAGTGAGGAGGAGAGGGCAAAGGCTCTTTCTCAGGAAGGGAACAAAGCGAAGGCTGATGGTGTAAATTTTCAGGGAAAGACAGAAGAGAAAATGGGAGTGAAGCAGATGAAGGACTTTAAACCAAGCATAGGTCAGTATAAATCCATCTGACTGCCTGATTCACGCCTTCATGGAGATAGTTGAATGTGTTATCTTGTTTGCTTTTGTTATCTTGTGTGTGTGTGTGTGTGTGTGTGTCAGTCCCAGGACTGAGTCGCTCGTTAGGTTACCAGCCCAAGATGCCACGTTTTCGTGTTGTCCATACGTTCCTGTGGTATCTGATCTATGGTCACCCTCTAAACAAATCCCGCCCAACTGACCCCAATGCCCCAACTGTGACCACTAAATCCGAGGTCACTCCAGATTTGCAGGACACCCCTCAGTCCCCCCACACTGAGGTGGAGCAGGAGAGTGCTGACCAAGCAGCACCTGGACACCAGCAGTTCACAGGTACACTGTAACTTAGACATTTAGATCTAATCTCATATAATCCATGTATTGTACTGCTTAACACAATACTTTATAGTCTGTTTATATGGATTCACAATAATACCCCCCCTCTCCTCCCCAGTGTATTTTAATGACCTGAGCTGGAAGCGGTTTGTTCCTCCGTTGCCGGTACACAGAGAGTTTGGGTGTGGTTGGGCATTAATCAGCGATGCACTCATCTCTCTTCCTCTCAGTGTGTATGTGCAGATCATCCAGATCAACTTCAAGGTATATACACACACACACACACACATACACACAGACAGAATACTGCAAAGAATAATATTTAAATTAAATGATACTGTAAAATGAGTATAATATAAACTGACCCTCTACAGTAGAGTAGTAACGGTACCTGTAGTTCTAACACTTTTACACTCTGTACCAGTCACACTCTATACCAGTCACACTCTATACCAGTCACACTCTGTACCAGTCACACGCTGTACCAGTCACACGCTGTACCACTTACACTCTGTACCAGTCACACTCTGTACCAGTCACACTCTGTACCAGTCACACTCTGTACCAGTCACACGCTGTACCACTTACACTCTGTACCAGTCACACTCTGTACCAGTCACACTCTGTACCAGTCACACGCTGTACCAGTCACACTCTGTACCAGTCACACTCTGTACCAGTCACACGCTGTACCAGTCACACTCTGTACCAGTCACACGCTGTACCAGTCACACTCTATACCAGTCAAACGCTGTACCAGTCACACGCTGTACCAGTCACACGCTGTACCAGTCACACTCTATACCACTTACACTCTATACCACTTACACTCTATACCAGTCACACTCTATACCAGTCACACTCTATACCAGTCACACTCTATACCACTTACACTCTATACCACTTACACTCTATACCAGTCACACTCTGTACCAGTCACACTCTGTACCAGTCACACTCTGTACCAGTCACACTCTGTACCAGTCACACGCTGTACCAGTCACACGCTGTACCAGTCACACTCTGTACCAGTCACACGCTGTACCAGTCACACTCTGTACCAGTCACACTCTGTACCAGTCACACTCTGTACCAGTCACACGCTGTACCACTTACACTCTGTACCAGTCACACGCTGTACCAGTCACACGCTGTACCAGTCACACGCTGTACCAGTCACACGCTGTACCAGTCACACTCAATACCACTTACACTCTATACCACTTACACTCTATACCAGTCACACTCTATACCACTTACACTCTATACCAGTCACACTCTATACCACTTACACTCTATACCACTTACACTCTATACCAGTCACACTCTATACCAGTCACACTCTGTACCAGTCACACTCTGTACCAGTCACACGCTGTACCAGTCACACGCTGTACCAGTCACACTCTGTACCAGTCACACTCTGTACCAGTCACACTCTGTACCAGTCACACTCTGTACCAGTCACACTCTGTACCAGTCACACGCTGTACCACTTACAGTCTATACCAGTCACACTCTATACCAGTCACACTCTATACCAGTCACACTCTATACCACTTACACTCTATACCACTTACAGTCTATACCAGTCACACTCTATACCACTTACACTCTATACCAGTCACACTCTATACCACTTACACTCTATACCAGTCACACTCTATACCAGTCACACGCTGTACCAGTCACACTCTATACCAGTCACACTCTGTACCAGTCACACTCTATACCAGTCACACTCTATACCAGTCACACTCTATACCAGTCACACTCTATACCACTTACACTCTATACCAGTCACACTCTATACCACTTACACTCTATACCACTTACACTCTATACCACTTACACTCTATACCAGTCACACTCTGTACCAGTCACACGCTGTACCACTTACACTCTGTACCAGTCACACGCTGTACCAGTCACACTCTGTACCAGTCACACGCTGTACCAGTCACACGCTGTACCACTTACACTCTGTACCAGTCACACGCTGTACCAGTCACACGCTGTACCAGTCACACGCTGTACCAGTCACACGCTGTACCAGTCACACTCTATACCACTTACACTCTATACCACTTACACTCTATACCAGTCACACTCTATACCACTTACACTCTATACCAGTCACACTCTATACCACTTACACTCTATACCAGTCACACTCTATACCAGTCACACTCTGTACCAGTCACACTCTGTACCAGTCACACGCTGTACCAGTCACACTCTGTACCAGTCACACTCTGTACCAGTCACACTCTGTACCAGTCACACTCTGTACCAGTCACACGCTGTACCACTTACAGTCTATACCAGTCACACTCTATACCAGTCACACTCTATACCAGTCACACTCTATACCACTTACACTCTATACCACTTACAGTCTATACCAGTCACACTCTATACCACTTACACTCTATACCAGTCACACTCTATACCACTTACACTCTATACCAGTCACACTCTATACCACTTACACTCTATACCACTTACACTCTGTACCAGTCACACTCTATACCAGTCACACTCTATACCAGTCACACTCTATACCAGTCACACTCTATACCACTTACACTCTATACCAGTCACACTCTATACCACTTACACTCTATACCACTTACACTCTATACCAGTCACACTCTATACCACTTACAGTCTATACCAGTCACACTCTATACCAGTCACACTCTATACCACTTACAGTCTATACCAGTCACACTCTATACCAGTCACACTCTATACCAGTCACACTCTATACCAGTCACACTCTATACCAGTCACACTCTATACCACTTACACTCTATACCAGTCACACTCTATACCACTTACACTCTATACCACTTACACTCTATACCAGTCACACTCTATACCAGTCACACTCTATACCACTTACACTCTATACCAGTCACACTCTATACCAGTCACACTCTATACCACTTACACTCTATACCAGTCACACTCTATACCACTTACACTCTATACCACTTACACTCTATACCAGTCACACTCTATACCACTTACACTCTATACCACTTACACTCTATACCAGTCACACTCTATACCACTTACACTCTATACCAGTCACACTCTATACCAGTCACACTCTATACCACTTACACTCTATACCAGTCACACTCTATACCAGTCACACTCTATACCACTTACACTCTATACCAGTCACACTCTATACCACTTACACTCTATACCACTTACACTCTATACCAGTCACACTCTATACCAGTCACACTCTATACCACTTACACTCTATACCAGTCACACTCTATACCACTTACACTCTATACCACTTACACTCTATACCAGTCACACTCTATACCACTTACACTCTATACCACTTACACTCTATACCAGTCACACTCTATACCACTTACACTCTATACCAGTCACACTCTATACCACTTACACTCTATACCACTTACACTCTATACCAGTCACACTCTATACCAGTCACACTCTATACCACTTACACTCTATACCAGTCACACTCTATACCACTTACACTCTATACCAGTCACACTCTATACCAGTCACACTCTATACCACTTACACTCTATACCAGTCACACTCTATACCACTTACACTCTATACCACTTACACTCTATACCAGTCACACTCTATACCACTTACACTCTATACCAGTCACACTCTATACCAGTCACACTCTATACCACTTACACTCTATACCAGTCACACTCTATACCACTTACAGTCTATACCAGTCACACTCTATACCACTTACACTCTATACCACTTACACTCTATACCAGTCACACTCTATACCACTTACACTCTATACCACTTACACTCTATACCAGTCACACTCTGTACCAGTCACACGCTGTACCACTTACAGTCTATACCAGTCACACTCTATACCAGTCACACTCTATACCACTTACACTCTATACCACTTACACTCTATACCAGTCACACTCTATACCACTTACACTCTATACCACTTACACTCTATACCAGTCACACTCTATACCAGTCACACTCTATACCACTTACACTCTATACCACTTACACTCTATACCACTTACACTCTATACCAGTCACACTCTATACCAGTCACACTCTATACCAGTCACACTCTATACCACTTACACTCTATACCACTTACACTCTATACCAGTCACACTCTGTACCAGTCACACGCTGTACCACTTACAGTCTATACCAGTCACACTCTGTACCAGTCACACTCTGTACCAGTCACACTCTGTACCAGTCACACTCTGTACCAGTCACACTCTGTACCAGTCACACTCTGTACCAGTCACACTCTATACCAGTCACACTCTATACCAGTCACACTCTATACCAGTCACACTCTATACCAGTCACACGCTGTACCAGTCACACT
>NC_080735.1:21913254-21918254 GCF_019097595.1 Hemibagrus wyckioides | reverse complement strand
TGTCCCAACTCTTTTCCTGCCCCTGTCTCGGCTCTTTTGTTGCCCCTCTGTTCCAGCTCTTTTGTTGCCCCCCTGTCCCAACTCTTTTCCTGCCCCTGTCCCAACTCTTTTCCTGCCCCTGTCTCGGCTCTTTTGTTGCCCCTCTGTTCCAGCTCTTTTGTTGCCCCTGTCCCAACTCTTTTGTTGCCCCCCTGTCCCAACTCTTTTCCTGCCCCTGTCCCAACTCTTTTCCTGCCCCTGTCCCGGCTCTTTTGTTGTCCCTGTCCCAGCTCTTTTGTTGCCTCCCTGTCCCAGCTCTTTTGTTGCCTCCCTGTCCCAGCTCTTTTGTTGCCTCCCTGTCCCAGCTCTTTTGTTGCCTCCCTGTCCCGGCTCTTTTCCTGCCCCTGTCCCGGCTCTTTTGTTGCCCCCCTGTCCCAACTCTTTTCCTGCCCCTGTCCCAACTCTTTTCCTGCCCCTGTCCCAGCTCTTTTGTTGCCCCCCTGTCCCAGCGCTTTTGTTGCCCCCCTGTCCCAGCTCTTTTGTTGCCCCCCTGTCCCAGCTCTTTTGTTGCCCCCCTGTCCCAGCTCTTTTGTTGCCCCCCTCTCCCCGCTCTTCTCTTGCCCCCCTGTCCCAGCTCTTTTGTTGCCCCCCTGTCCCAGCTCTTTTGTTGCCCCCCCTGTCCCAGCTCTTTTGTTGCCCCCCTGTCCCAGCTCTTTTGTTACCCGCCTGTCCCAGCTCTTGTGTTGCCCCCCTGTCCCAGCTCTTTTGTTGCCCCCCTGTCCCAGCTCTTTTGTTGCCCCTGTCCCAGCTCTTTTGTTGTCCCTGTCCCAGCTCTTTTGTTGCCCCTTTCCCCTGTCCCAGCTCTTTTGTTGCCTCCCTGTCTCGGCTCTTTTGTTGCCCCCCTGTCCCAACTCTTTTCCTGCCACTGTCCCGGCTCTTTTGTTGCCCCCCTGTCCCGGCTCTTTTGTTGCCCCCCTGTCCCGGCTCTTTTGTTGCCCCTGTCCCAGCTCTTTTGTTGCCCCCCTGTCCCAACACTTTTGTTGCCCCCCTGTCCCAGCTCTTTTGTTGCCCCTGTCCCAGCTCTTTTGTTGCCCCCCTGTCCCAGCTCTTTTGTTGCCTCCCTGTCCCAGCTCTTTTGTTGCCCCTGTCCCAGCTCTTTTGTTGCCCCCCTGTCCCAACTCTTTTTTTGCCTCACTCTCCCCACACTTTTGATGCCTCCCTGTCCCTGCTCTTTTGTTGCCCCGCTGTCCCAGCTCTTTGGTTGCCTCCCTGTCCCAGCTCTTTTGTTGCCCCCCTGTCCCAGCTCTTTTGTTGCCCCCCTGTCCCAGCTCTTTTGTTGCCCCCCTGTCCCAGCTCTTTTGTTGCCTCCCTGTCCCAGCTCTTTTGTTGCCCCCCTGTCCCAGCTCTTTTGTTGCCCCTGTCCCAGCTCTTTTGTTGCCCCCCTGTCCCAACACTTTTGTTGCCCCTGTCCCAGCTCTTTTGGAAGGTTTTGCAGGCATCAAATTCATAAGGAGTGAATATTTACATGAGACAGTGAAGGTGGTCAGTGTGAACATTACAGATCTGGTCATTCTGCTGTTTTCAGGTGAATACGGTCAATAACCATCGGCAGGTCAGTATATTCTCTTTTTATTTACATTGTACACAATCTCCTAACTTCACTGGAACTGGGGTTTGTACACACACACACACACTTCCTCTGGTGAACCTTCTCAATTGTATAATGATAATTATTGTATTATTAATGTTAATTGTCCTGATGTCATTTCCTGTCCAAACAGGAAGTACTTCTTCAGTTTCTATGAGAGCTTACAGAGGTTGTGCTACATTGGTCTTCTACAGTTCGGGCCTACTGAGAAGTTCATGGACAAGGATCAGGTAACACACACTGCCTGTGTCTCTCTCTCTCTCTCTCTCTCTCTCTCTCTCTCTCTCTCTCACACACACACACACACACACACTGTGCTAACTTTACTACTGCTAAACTGTACAGAATAGCTCTATCACAGTGTGTGTGTGTGTGTGTGTGTGTGTGTGTGTATCACAGGGCTTTTTTTACCTGAAGAAACACGCCACCATTGTGGACACAACAGTGTGTGAGCCTCACTATAACCGAGCTATCGAGACTCGGCCGTTTGAGAGACGACGCTACACCTTTCACACGCAGCAGGATGTTGAGAACTACTGGTTCGACCTGCTGTGTGTGTGTCTCAACACTCCGCTAGGTGACACACACACACACACACACACACACACAGTAGTAGTAGTAAAATGTCCAGGTGCAAACTAAGGCAGTATATTAAACTCACAGGTGTGATTCGTCCTCGTAATCGTCACGGCGACAGCGATGCTGAGAGAGAGGAGGCGGAGCATGACTCCGCTCCAGGAAGAATTACTTACGAGAGTCTGCAGTATACACTGAAGTGAGAACGTTAGCGTTTAGCTGTTAGCAGGTATCTTCTCTGTCTGTATGTGTGTGTTATGAATGTGTGTGTTTTTAAACACTCGGTCAGAGGGAGCTGTGAGGTCATTGATGACGGCGTAACCCCAGGCGACGGGCAGGGAGCGGGAGGACTGGACTCCTCCTTCTACAGCCATCTGAAACGTAACTGGCTCTGGACCACTCACCTGCTCCACAAACCCAGGAAGGTGAGAGCACAAACACACTGACCTGTTCATGATTTAACATAAAGGGCAGTAAATGTCCAGGGGAATTTAAAACAGGGAGCAGAAACAACACAATGACCGCAACACTCTAATGAACCGTTGTTGTAATGTTTGTGGATGTTTGTTCTCTCAGCCTGAAGACAGTCACACTGTGCGTCTGAGGAACGTGCTGTCCAAACACCCCTTCCCCAAATCTGTGTGTGCAGGTCAGTACACGTCTGTGTGTGTCTGTGTGTGTCTGTGTACATCTGTGTCTGTGTGTGCCTGTGTGTGTGTGTGTGTTTGTCTGTGTGTGTGTGTCTGTGTACATCCGTGTCTGTGTGTGCCTGTCTGTGTGTCAGGGCTCTGATGACTCCAGGGATGTAATGTGTGTGTGTACCTGTCAGTGTTCAGGGACGGTGGTTCTCTAGCTCCTCCCACTGTTGTGGAGGAGGAGGTGCAGGTGGGAGTGGAGCCGAGCTGGAGGAAGCAGCAGGTGCGTGGAGGAAGGAGACAGAAACGGAGGAGGCAGAAAAAGGAAGTCATCAAGCCTGCTAAAAAGAAGAGGAAGTGTGAGAGTCACACCATGATTTATATCTGTTTGAGATTTTTACACACACTGTGAGTACTGAGTGGAGTCAGTGAGACGTGTGTGTGTGTGTCTGTTTAGTGAAAAACAAGAGCTTGTGTCATGATGAGACGGATCGTAAAGCTCTGATGAGGATGACGAGACAGAGGGTGATGTGGACGCACCTCGAGGACAGCATCCTGATGTTATGTCGAGTGGCCAGTCATTTCCTCAACCGGAAGGTACACACACACACACACAAACTTCTACACACACACACGCACACACCTACATACACTTATCTACAAACAACTATACACACACACATTTCTACATACACACACACACACCTACATACACACACACACTTATCTACAAACAACCACACACACAGACATACACACACACACAGACATACACACACACACACACACACTTCTACATACACACACACACACCTACATACACTTATCTACAAACAACTACACACAAAGACATACACACACACACACAGACATACACACACACACCTACATACACACACACACACACACTTCTACATACACACACACACACACACACACTTCTACATACACACACCTACATACACTTATCTACAAACATCTACACACACAGTACAAATATGCATCTGCACACACACACACATTTAAGTCTTTTATAATTTGAACTGCGTGTGTGTGTGTGTGTGTGTGTGTGTTAGATTAAGAAGCCGTTTGTGGGCTGGAACGTGGTGCGCGATATCCTGCACAGAGACCTGGAGCTGTCTCAGGATAAGACGTCTCTGGCGGTCGGCCGACGTTCACGCTACATCATGAAGAACCCACAGACCCACCTGAACTACAGGTACAGACCACATCTACCACAGTACCGGTCATGTCTGTGGATCAGGTGCAGAGTCCAGCAGAACCCAGTTCACCAGCACTCCAGTAAAGTGTAGAACCATCTAGAACCTGAAATCCATCACTGACTGAAACATCACAGATCCCTCAATACCTGACTGAACAAACTACAGAACCCTCACCTCCAAATCTTACAAACCAATTCCTCTAGAACCCTGAGCAGAACCCTGTGTGTGTGTGTGTGTGTGTGTGTGTGTAGGATCTGCCTGGCTGAAGTCTATCAGGATAAAGCTTTGGTTGATAAGTTCATGAACAGAACCAACAACTACACAGAATCATTGGTGAGTCTGCCAAGTGTGTGTGTGAGATTTTCAGGAATGTTCAGTTCTGTTTTGCTAACTCTGTGTGTGGTGTGTGTGTGTGTGTGTGTGTTGAAGGTGTGTGCTGAGGAGTTTAATGAGTTTGTGAGCGCACTCAGGACAAAGTTTAGCTCCAGCTGTGGTTCTAGTGAGGTTCTCCTTCCAGACACCAAAGAGGAACTTTTCAATAAGTATGACACACAGACACGCACACACACACACACACACACACACACACACACGTATCACATTTCACTGTCTACCTGTTTGTGCCTCCAGGTTTAAAGTTTACACCATTGGGGAAGAAGCTTCACAGACCAAGGATTTACTGAACAGGTGTGTGCGCGCGTGTGTGTGTGTGTGTGCGCACGCGTGTGTGTGTGTGTGTGTGTGTCAGTGATGTGTTTATACAGTAAGTTGTGTATGGATGTGTTGTAGTGTGGAGGATATTCACGCTCTGGTGCTGAATAACCTGATCCAGAGTACACTCGTCCTCTCCAACACACAGGTGAAGACCTGCCGGGCATTTCAGGTGAGCGTACACACACACCCACACGTACACACATATATACACACACGTGTATACAC
>NC_080735.1:21795754-21903254 GCF_019097595.1 Hemibagrus wyckioides | reverse complement strand
GAGATTTCTGTACTGTGTCCAGTTTGGTGATTGGGGCTGAAATGGAAGTGTCCTGCCTGCTGACCCTTCAGTGCATCAGATCCTTCTTTACTCTTTATTTAAACTTAGCACTTATTATTTAGTGTGTTGTGTTAGCTATTAGCTCTATCAGTGATTAGTTTGTGTATCTGAAAGCTGCATATTGAATGGAATTAGTTGGAAGTCAGTCTAGTGTAAATATTTAGGCTTTAGATGAAATGTTTATGGTGGTCAGTACACTATACCTGGTCAGTTAAAATAAAGAGTATGTAATGAAGGATCTGAAAGCAGGAAGGTTCCAGTTGAGCCCCAATCATCAAACTGGACACAGTCCAGATGTCTACATACATTTTAATGTCCAGATGAATTTTGACATAAAAAACAAGATTTTCTTTCAGTACTCATCTCCAGTGTACAGTCCAGACCACAGTCCTGCTAACGTCCAGCAATAAACAGACAGCAGTGATAAAGGTCATGTGCAATTATAGACAGCATTGACTTTGGACCTTTTTTCCCCTGCTGTTCTGTTGAACTTATTAGTAGTGAAAAATGACCACTGGTGACCTTAGACTTATTAAACCTCAGTCCTTTAATATTTATCTGTGTTTCTGTAAATTGTCTGAAACCAGCAGGTATTAGTGGTCAGTATTCAGAGCCTCGTATCTCCGCTGTGGAGTGTGACAGGAACACAAGCATGCAGGTCCCGGTCTCCTCAATGCCTGCTGGGGATATTAACATCAGAGAAAATCTACATTTTTGCCTCAGAATCCATAAAGCTTGTGGGTTTTCTGTCAAATCCTCCCCAAATCCTCAGGGTAGGTTTAGGAGGAGCAGACAGAAGTAAAGGTTTGGTGATCCTGTCCTGCTCCAGGGCGGAGCTACGAGGCTAATTCTAGTTAAAATAATAGAGATTTAAACTGCAGACCGCTGATATTTTTCACACAGCACACACAATAATACGGGTTTGGTTAAAATAAAAAGTGAATAATGAAGATCTGTTACATTAAAGTGTCAACATTCAGACTGTAATCCTGCCACCTGCAGGTAGAAACCCATAAAAGTCATAAAGTTCATGTTTGCGGAGCCGATAACACTGACTGACAAATTAATTAGTCAACCTTGTTTACAGTGACAATACCTTCACTGAGCACTTTATCCTCCTCTGGGAAACCATCTCACACACACACACACACACACACACACACACACAATCATACACTCATCAAGACTTTATTTATCCTGACAGACAATTTTGTGAGAAGATAATACAAATAGCAGTGAACTACTGGTTACAAAAAAAGGTACAAACATGGCATAGTGTAACTGGGCAGCAAAACCTAGGACATGAAGAGAATGTGTGAAACTCCACACACACACACACACACACAAAATCTGAAATAGTTACTGCTGTTATGTTACACTATTAATATATATATACACACACACAATATATATACACTATTAATGTTCCATCACAACAAAATCAGAAGAAAAATCTGTGTGATTATTAAATCTCTCTGTGACAGTGTGATAATGAGAGAGATACGATTCAACATTTAACACTTTAAACATTTACCATAAACATTACTATAAAGTGTTTCTCACACTGGAATTAACTCTATTATTTATTAATTAATTTATTGTTATTGTTATTATTATTAATAATAATAATAATAATTATCACTATTATTATTTATTTATCATAATCATCATTTTATTTTATTTATTTATTTTTATTATTTTTATTATTTTATATGCCTAACCTGAATTTAAATTTTAAATATAGAGTGTAATCAGAGGCTCTAGATGTTAATGTGTTTGTTGTTGCTGGAGTTGGACATTTTCCGGGGTGTGAATTTAAGTTTTATGGGGTGTTTAGGAGCCAGAAGTCCGTTGTTGTTCAGCTCCAGAGGAACCTGAGGAGAAAAAAACAATCCTTATTGTAGTATTCCTAAAGGTTGTAGTTAATTAAGCAGCACTTAACATTAGCCTTAAAATAATTGAAGATCCTGACCTTCGTCTCCTCAGAAAGACTGATGTCGAATCTCTGCAGTATCTCAACAACAGCCAGCTTCATGACCACAAGGGCAAACCTCATCCCGATGCAGTTCCTGGGTCCTAAACCAAACGGCATGTAGGCATACTGCTCGATGCTCTCCTTGTTCTCCTTAGTGAACCTGAAACAACATGGAGGATCAACACACAACACTCAACAAAAACCCTATTCAGATGGGATTACAATCGCATGGAGACCTGGAATATTTCCACCTGTTGCAGGTGTAGAGCTTTATATATAATAAAAGATAACAACAAAAATAAATAAAAAAACAAATAAATAAGTAAATAAAAAAAATAAAAATAAATAAATAAAATAAAGAAGTAAAACCCACATCACAACCCATCCCTTACAAGACCTGTTTACAATAAATTGCAGAGTATGAAAAAAAAAAAATTACATTAAAACATTATTTTAACAAACGATGCACTAGACCATAAGGTTTCCATCAAAGTACCAGAGAAAAGGCTGCCAGATTTTGTCAAACTGCTCAAATTTTCCCATTAAACAGTATTTTATTTGCTCCAAATGCAAAGTAGAAATCATCTCTCCAAGCCATAGCTTACATGTAGGAGCCTCCTTTTTCTTCCAGGACAACAGTAGTAACTTCTTGGCTGTAGTTAAATGGTATGTAAGTAGTTTGTGTTGTGTTCCTGATAATGGAGGCATACTTTCGGAAAATCCCAGAATGAAAAGTGCCGGATCCGGCTGCAGTTTCACCCTAAAAATCTCCGAAAGCACACTAAAGATACCATTCCAATAACTCTGTATCTTAGAGAAAAAACAAAACTATGGGACAACTCATCTACTGAATTACATTTGTCACAAAGAAGTGACACATTTTGGAAAATTCTGTGTAGTTTCATTTTTGAATAATGTAGTCTCTGAATATCTTTAAACTGAAGACAGTGTCTAGAATTGATAATGTTCATTAATATCCTTCAAACTCATCTGCCATATCTCTAGAAATTTCCACTCCAAATTCTTTCTCCCATTCTTCCTTAAGATACACTATATTGCCAAAAGTATTCGCTCACCCATCCAAATAATCAGAATCAGGTGTTCCAATCACTTCCATGGCCACAGGTGTATAAAATCAAGCACCTAGGCATGCAGACTGTTTTTACAAACATTTGTGAAAGAATGGGTCGCTCTCAGGAGCTCAGTGAATTCCAGCGAGGAACTGTGATAGGATGCCACCTGTGCAACAAATCCAGTCGTGAAATTTCCTCGCTCTGTTCCTTTCCTATCAATAAAAGATTGTTAAAAGATGTTCTGAGTGTTTTTTTTGGGGATTTAACGAGAAGCTTTCATAGAACGCGTGGTACCCACTCATGTTGAGACCGGAAGTCCCATATGTATACATTTCTGATCAAGACAGAGGAGATAGTGGGTGGCCATGAACACCTCACTTCCTAAATGACCAAAAGATGAATTCTTTGGAGGATTCCTTTGATAACGTTCAACTTTGTTCAAATGATAGATGAAAGAAAAGAAGATGATGAAGATAGTGAAGGTTGTCATGGTGTCGGCTACGGCCATTACACCAATCTACACTTAGACGCTGTGAAATAAATGACTGCAATTATTCAGGATGATATTCAACACGAGCTGCAGAACCTCGTCCTTCCTGCCTTTAAGCTGCCTTCTGGATGAGTGAGCTCTATCATGGATGAGACATTACCAGAGAAACTAATCCTGTCCTAATAGAGCAAGCAAATTTCTAAACTTATTGGATCTGTTTTTGAGAAATTAATTTGAACTGATCAGATTTGTTTTTGCATCACAGTTGTTTTTGTAGATTGCTTCCTACCTCTCAGGGTTAAAGGTCTCTGGATCAGCCCAGTATTCAGGGTCTCTATGTAGGGCGTAAGTGGGGACCAGTACGACGACGTCCTTTGGGATGGTGAGGCCTTTTATCTCCACAGTTTTCTTACAGACTCTTTCCAGACGAAGAGCAACCGGGTACAACCTCAGTGACTCGCTCAGAACAGCGTCCAGATAATCCATGTTCATCATTGTATCATAATCAACTTCATCCTAAAAAACAAAAGAAAAACTCTGGATAAGACGGACAGAAATAGCCAGAGTCTCTGCTTCAGCTCCTGTGTTTTTCTACACTTCATATCGTTAGAGCTTGAGTGAATCACCTTATTAGGGAAGGTTTCATCGATTTCTTTCTGGAGTTTCTTCATCGTCTCTGGATTACTGGCCAGATTGTAGAAAAGAAAGGATAGACTGCTGCTGCTCGTCTCATAACCAGCAAAGATGAAGATCATGGACTGGGACAGAATCTCATGATCATTCAGACCTGCAGGTAAAACATACACAAGCTTATGATGATTTCTAAATTCTCTGCTGTACAGGTTTATGTTCTTTTATTCTCTACATCTTTCTTCTCTGCTTTCATCTGCTATTCAGATCCATTCTCTGTGTCTCACACACACTAATCATCTGAACAGTGTAGCACTTTATCTGGGTTTGTCAACAAGAACACACTCTTCCATTTCCCTGTAATCCAAGCCAAGCTCTACGGATTTAAACCAACAAAACCAGTGACACTCGAAACCAGTGCTGTTGTGTTTCCTGTTCTGCTGTTTGTGTTTTGGGATTTGTTCGCTTGTTCTGCACATCTGAACTGAAACATCATCTTCATGGGAACAAATGAAAAGTTTGGAAAGCAGAGAATTGAGGAAACTTTCTGCACTGTACGGAGTGACATGAATTAGATTTGTGGCTTCGCTGCATCATAACTAATGAGTACAAAACTGATAAAAACCCATCACTGGTTATCTTCATTATCTCATTTACTTCAGAACAGAGGAAAAGCTCAGAGTTAATGATAGGGACTTTTACTAGAGGAAAATACCTTTGTTTGTCTCTTTGATGTCCAGATCGTCTGTTTCTGATTTCTGAGAATCGATCATCAGCTGCATGAAGTCCACTCGTTTCTGCAGAAAGTCAAACAGATAAACAGTAAAACCTCAATAATATGTGAATAGGTGAATAGGGCAATTTAAGTCTTTTTATGTTTTTGTGTACCTTATTATCCTTGACCACACGCTCAGACTTGATCTTTCGCAGTGAGGCGTAAAAGAAATCAGTCACTGCAGTCGGGAAGAAGGCAAAATCCATTTTCTCCAACACCGGAGCAATAAAGGGGAACAACACTGAGCGGGAAAGAAAGAGAATATTAAATAACAGCAGAAACACAGCAAATGTAAATGTAAAGTGTCTAAATTTTATTGGAATATTAATCTGAAATCAGTAAATTACCGACAGCAAGGAACAGAGGGTTGAGTAAGTCGAACTTCAGCATTTTCTTGATGTTGGTCACGAACGGATCTTTGGGGTTGTTCAGGGAGTCGATATCGACACTAAACGCTGTGCTCGTCACCACATCCATACTGTATGCTCCAAAAAACCTAAAATGACCAAAAACCATCATCAGATCAAAGAAACATGCAGAGAATAAAGACACACAGCTGTGTTGAGTTTAATGATTTACTCTTTAATATCTGCTGATTCTCCTCGCTCAGACACCTTCTGCAGATTTTCAGTCAGAGAGCGAGAATGTGACTTCATGATTCCAAACATCTGAGAAACAGAAAGAACATCAGCTGTTAATGTTATCATCAAGAGTAAGTCAATGTGTGTGTTTAATTATTAAAAGAAGCATTAAAACACACTCACACACACTCACACACACCCGCCCCCACCTCGGCTACTCAGACCACGTCTCTGTTATGTTGATTCCAGCATACAGACCACTCGTCAGACCGCTCTAAACCGGTTCTGAAACAGGTTAAGACCTGGCCAGCAGGAGCCATCTCTGCTCTTCAGGACTGTTTTGAGTGCACTGACTGGGACATGTTCAGGGAGGCTGCAACCAACGGCGACTTTATCAACTTGGAGGAGTACATGGCATCAATGACCGACTACATTGGCAAGTGCATCGATGACGTGACCGTCTCCAAGACCAACCAGAAGCCGTGGATCACCGTGAATGTGCATGCTCTCCTAAAGTCGAGAGACTCCGCCTTCAGAGCAGGGGACAAGACGGCCTTAAAAACAGCAGGGCCAAACTGTCCCGAGCCATCAGAGAGGTGAAGCGTGCACATGCCCAGAGAATCCACGGCCACTTCCAGAACAGCGGAGACTCCCGGTGCATGTGGCAGGGCATCCAGGCGATCACCAACTACAGGACAACATCACCTCCCTGTGACAGTGACGCCTCCCTCCCAGACACGCTGAACGACTTCTACGCTCGGTTTGAGGCACAGAACAACAGCGAGGAAGACCATCCCTCCTCCTAACGATCAGGTGCTCTGTCTTTCCACAGCTGACATGAAGAGAACTCTATGCAGAGTTAACCCACGGAAGTCTGCTGGACCAGACAACATTCCTGGCAGAGTGCTCAGGGAGTGTGCAGAGCAGCTAGCAGATGTCTTCATTGACATCTCCCTGAGCAGTTCCATCGTCCCTCCGTGCTTCAAGACGGAGACTGGGAGACCTCAGTCAGTCCGGATCGGGAACAGTATCTCCAGCACCACCACACTGAGCACTGGAGCTCCTCAGGGCTGTGTGCTCAGTCCACTGCTGTTCACTCTGCTGACTCACGACTGTGCAGCAATGCACAGCTCCAACCACATCGTCAAGTTCTCTGATGACACGACCGTGGTGGGTCTCATCAGCAAGAACGACGAGTCAGCTTACAGAGAGGAGGTGCAGCGGCTAACAGCCTGGTGTAGAGCCAACAACCTCTCCCTGAACGTCGACAAGACCAAAGAGATGGTTGTTGACTTCAGGAGAGCACAGAGTGACCATTCTCCACTGTTCATCGACGGATCCTCGGTGGAGATCATCAAGAGCACCAAATTCCTTGGTGTTCATCTGACAGAGAACTTCACCTGGTCACTCAACACCAGCTCCATGACCAGGAAAGCCCAGCAGCACCTCTACTTCCTGAGGAGGCTGAGGAAAGCCCATCTCCCTCCCCCATCCTGACTGTGTTCTACAGAGGGACCATGGAGAGCGTCCTGAGCAGCTGCATCACTGCCTGGTTTGGGAACTGCACCGTCTCAGATCACAAGACCCTTCAGGGGATAGTGAGGACAGACACACACCCCTCACACACCCCTCACACACCCCACACACCCCTCACACACACTCTTACACACCCCACACACCCCTCACACACACTCTTACACTCCCCACACACCCTTCACACACACTCTTACACACCCCTCACACACACTCTTACACACCCCTCTCTCACCCTCTTACACACCCCACACACCCCTCACACACACTCTTACACACCCCCCTCTCCCCCCTCACACACACTCTTACACACTCCACACACCCTTCACACACACTCTTACACACCCCACACACACTCTTACACACCCCTCACACACCCCTCACACACACTCTTACACACCCCTCACACACACTCTTACACACCCCACACACCCCTCACACACACTCTTACACACCCCACACACCCCTCACACACACTCTTACACCCCTCACACACACTCTTACACACCCCACACACCCCTCACACACACTCTTACACACCCCTCACACACACTCTTACACCCCTCACACACACTCTTACACACCCCACACACCCCTCACACACACTCTTACACACCCCACACACCCCTCACACACACTCTTCACCCTCCTGCCGTCTGGAAAGAGGTACCAAAGCTTTCGGACCCTCACAGCCAGACTGTGTAACAGTTTTTCTCAAGCCATCCTCAACATCCAGAACTGATACTATATCAATTTACACACACACACCTCCTTCAGTCTTCCACTGGTGAACGATGGAGAGAGAACACTCCTGATTCTCTTCCAGTCCTCGTCCTCAACGATGGACACGGAGTCGTACAGAGGACCGTTCAGACGGAAATTCTGAGTGAAATAAGAAACATTAACACAAACATTAAAAGTAATACATTAACTCAGGCATTAAAAGATAAATAAATTCATGCAGAAGTGCAAAGATTTTTTAAAAAGTTTTTTAGTTCTTTTCCTTTGTGTTTTTTGTGTTTCAATTGTGTGTGTGTGTGTGTGTGTGTGTGTGTCTCACTCTGCGGTTGGTGAAGAGAGAGTAACACTCTTTAATCAGGACAGTTTTGATGATCTCTGTGTCCATGACACAGAGGGTTGGCTGTCTCCCGTCATATATACTGTAATCACAGATGTTTAGATTCACTCCTTTGAGTTTTAGGTGATTTTTTTTCACAAATATTATGGCCTATTATGCAACCAGTTTACATTCCAGTGCATTTACTCAGAACATTGCAGGAATTCTTACAACCAGTTGATTATGTTTCAGAACACGTTGTGTTTTCCGTAACCGGATATAAATATTGTAACACACTCACCCCCAAATCTTGCCGTACTTCTGAAAACTCTCCAGATCAAAATTGTGGATTCCCTGAAAATCAGAGAAAGATATTCTGTAAATAACTCTCACACTGAGTTTATTATATAATGTCATTTTTATAGAACGATGTTTACAAAATAAAATAAACTCACCTTACGATATTCTAACATGGTTCCAAAGAATGGTATGGGTTTAGGACCAGGAACTCCCAAACGCTTAAAGAAACCGTACGGCCAGTACCCATACCTGAGAGCGACAGAACGCAAACACAGTGAGGTGGAGGTTAAAAAATGCTGCTAACATTATAGCAGTGTTACATCAGTGTTTAACCACATGGAGATGCTGTAAATGATTCACTGCCCATCAAATAGAACTGTAGCTATGGCTACATCACCAACACCTGCCTAATGTTGAGTTGGTCCCCCTTTTGATTACAAAGCAGCCCTGAGCCTCGAGACATGGACTCCACTAGATCCCTGAAGGTGTGCTGTGGGATCTGGCACCAAGATGTTAGCAGCAGAACCTTTAAGTCCTGTAAGTTGTGAGGTGGGGCCTCCATGGATCGGACTTGTTTGTCCAGAACATCCCACAGAGGCTGGATTGGATTGAGATTGGATTGGGAACTTTGAGGCCCTGAAATCAACACCTCAAACTGGTTGTTGTGGTCATCAAACCATTCCTGAACCATTTCTGCTTTGTGTCACGGTGCATTATCCTGCTGAAAGAGACCACAGCCATCAGGGAATACTGTTTCCATGAAAGGGTGTAGATGGTCTGTAACAATGCTTAGGTAGGTGGTACGTGTCACAGTAACATCCACATGGATACAAGACCCAAGGTTTCCCAGCAGAACACTGACCAAAGCAGGACACTGCCCCCGCCGGCTCGCCTTCTTCCCCTAGTGCATCCTGGGGCCATGTGTTCCCCAGGTAAGAGACACACACGCACCCGGCCATCCACGTGATGTAAAAGAAAACGTGATTCATCAGACAAGGCCACCTTCTTCCATTGCTCTGTGGTCCATTTCTGATGCTCACATACCCATTGTTGGTGCACAGGGGTCAGCCCCATATGCAACAAACTGTCCTGCACTGTGTATTCTGACCCCTTTCTATCAGAACCAGCATTAACTTCTTCAGCAGTTTGATCAACAGTAGCTCGTCTGTTGGATCGGATCACACGGGTCAGCCTTCACTCCCCACGTCCATCAATGACCCTTGACCGCCCATGACCCTGTCTCCGGATCACCACTGTTCCTTCCTTGGATCACTTTTGATAGATACTGACCACTGCAGACCAGGAACACCCCACAAGAGCTGCAGTTTTGGAGATGCTCTGATCCAGTGGTCTAGCCATCACAATTTGGTCCTTTTGGTCAAACTCTCTCAAATCCTTACACTTGTCCATTTTTCCTGCTTCTAACATCAACTTTGAGGACAAAATGTTCACCTGCTGTCTAATATATCCCACCCACTAACAGGTGCCATGATGAGGAGATACTCAGAGTTATTCACTTCACCTCTCACTGGTCAGAGTGTTATGGCTGACCGGTCTATACTGTATGTATGTTTTACGCACAACACCATGTATGTTCTGAACAAATAAATGGAATTCCAAACACCAGAATATTTTACAAAACTTGGATTAGAACTGTAATCATTTTAGTTCTACAAGAGAAGCTCTATATCAAATTTTGAAAGGGGGTGTAATTAAAAGTCTGGGGATAAATAGAAAGTAAATTCAAAGTTACTAAAGAGAATGTAACAAACAATAAGGAGAGACAAAATAAAAAATGAATAAAAGAAGTTTTAAATTAAATTTAATTAAAATTTAATTAAATTAAATAGTTGTGTATAAATGATCTAAAGGACAGACGTGGTTTTATTTAAGAGATTATAACTCAGTCCCTGAATTCTGGTCTTCTTTGTCGCACTCACTCAGTCCTGAGGGTGTAGAAACTTTTCCAAACTTCATTATTTTCTGTCTGTAACAGTGAGATAAAGTGAAATGTGAGACAGCACTTACAGCAGGATGAGACTGATGAGGATCACGATCAGAGCCCACGTCTCAGCCGAGAAACTCCACCAATACGCCATGCTGATTATTAGTAGTAGCACTAGTTAGTCCTGAGTTAGTGTTAGTAACAATAATAATTGGATTAGTCGTAGTATCCCTAGTCTGTCAAATTCAGTCCGAGTTTCCGGTAGTGTGCGTGTGTGTGTGTGTGTGTGTGTGCGCACGTGAGCACTCAAGTGTTTATCATGAATCTGTAGTGGGAGGTTTTACTGTGTTCTGTGTACTGTGCTCCGCCTCCTCCCTCTCTCTCTCTCTCTCTCTCTCTCCCTCCCTCTCTCTCTCTCTCTCTCCCTCCCTCTCTCTCTCTCTCTCTCTCTCTCTCTCACACACACACACAAAAACTTAGCTAACCTTTGTACACAGTGCTGTAGGGTGTGTCACGTTCAGCTGGTTCAACCCCTCTAGAATTTTCCTGCTTTGGACATGAAAATAATTTTCATTACATCCCTATATTTTCTTGATGTCAACAAAGAAAGACACACAAACTCAGCTGACCTCTGAGCAACATACAGGAAAAACTGCAGACAAACCCTGGCGTTGCTACAGCACTGTAAAGAGCTTCAGGTCTGTACAGGTTGGACAGTGCAGAAAGCTGGACTGTTATATCCAGAGCTACTGATCATCTCCCTGACCAAACCCTTTTAATTAGGATCAGATAAAATGTTAAAAATTGTACTGCTGCCAGCCACTAGAGGTAGCTATATATATATATAATGTGTGTGTGTGTGTGTGTGTGTGTGTATATATACACTGAAGACATTTAAGGTTTGAAATCAAATAATGAGCTGATAGAATTTCAGAATTTCACCTTTTATTTCCTGATATTTTTATCTACTTACTTACTTTACTTTGTCCTTGGCAATTCTTTATGTAGACAGCAGTACACATACATACAGCAGCAACACAACACACATTTATAATTTTCTAATAAGTCACCTAAAATCATGACTGCAGCAGGAACTTTCAAGAAAGGAATTTTTATATCTAATTGAGTTTAAATCTCTGGCCAGTAGGAAGCAGATGAAATTCAGTCCACAGTGGATGGGTGGCATCAGAAAGGACTAACTTCTTATAAGGGCCTTCTTAGTCACCTTATGTTACACCCATTTTTCCAGTGCTCAAAGACATTAGAACATGTGACTGATTGTTTAAACAGGTAATAGCTCTAAACGTCTACACGAGAAGAATGGGTGAGCGTCAGATCATGCTGCTGTGTAATAACATCATCCAGGCTACATTGATATAAGAAAGATATTGATATTTATTGCTCCAAAGTTACCTGTTTACAGTCTACAATAAAAAACAACAACAGTTGTACAGTGAAAAAGCAGAAGCATGTTATATACTGGTGTTAATGGTGGCTAATTCCAGGCAGAACAATTTCTGACATTTACAGATTTGTTCGTAGGCTACAGAATGATATAAATAAGCTTGAGAATGATGCATTGTCTATGGTACAGTGGCTTTTTTTTATATTGTTAGAAGACCACACCAACTGAACAATAAGACCAGAACATGTTTTTAGACGTCACAAAGAATTCCTTGTCATAATTCCTGGCTAATGACCTGAGTGCTGAGTTGGTCCGGGGTTTAGAGAAACCGATATGCACCTGTCCAACTGCAGGTCTTAATGACCCATCTGAACTGTTCTACATGATGTTTAAATCCCTTTATGTAACGTGTAAGCGAGAGAAATATGCAACATTTTACAAGTTAACACTTTAAACATCATTAGTATTTAAAATCACTGAATAATGGATCATTACACACCTCATACCAATGTCTGCATGAACTCAAATACAGTGTGACTGCAATATTCTGAAAGATAAAGTAAAAATCTAAAGATAAAAATGATCAAAACCATTGTGAGTATAGGATTTAACGTAGCGGTTGTCACAGGAGTCAGAATTTAACATTCCGATCAGTGAATTTGAGTTTAATGGGGTGTTTAGGAGACAGAATTCCAGAGTTGATCAGCTCCAGAGGAACCTGATTGGAAAATGAGAAAATTAAGAATAAGGTTTGTTACGGGTGACAGCATTACAGCCAGGAACACAAATATTAAAAACTGTGTTTCATTTTGGGCTTTTTAGGTAAACTATCAGAATCATCTAAAATATTACCAGCTTTAGTGACATTAGCTTTACAAGTGTTACACGATTAGCGATTGAAGATCCTGACCTTCATCTTCTCAGAAAGACTGATGTCAAATCTCTGCAGAATCTCAACTACAGCCAGCTTTATGATCACCAGGGCAAATGTCATGCCGATGCAGTTCCTGGGCCCTAAACCAAATGGCATGTAGGCATACTGCTCGATGCTGTGCTTGTTCTCCTTAGTGAACCTGAAACAACGTGAACAATATATCAACAATCTACACTCACTTCATCAAAAAAGTAAACCAAAATCCTATTCAGACTATCATCAAAACATACTCAAGAGTAAAAACCAAATATTTTTTGTAAATCGTCCCCAACCCTGTATGATAAGCTTGTTTGCTAATCAGTCTAATATTCTGTTAATTTGGACAAAAACAGAATTTGGCTTCCTGGTTAGCTAATGCTTAATACCACATTTGGAATAAAAGCTAATGAAGTGTAGCAATGAAAACAAGCAAACAGGTCATGGAATCATCTCTGTTTACTCTTCTTGATAGATGGGTAAGCTCAGGTGACATATGCATCATACCTCTCAGGGTTGAAGGTGTTTGGCTCAGTCCAGTATTCAGGGTCCCTATGTAGGGCAAAAGTGGGGATTGAAATGACAGTATCTTTTGGGATGGTGAGGCCTTTTATTTCAACCGTTTTCTTGCAGACTCTTTGCAGACGAAAAATGACCGGGTACAACCTCAGTGACTCGTTCAGAACAGCATCCAGATAGTCCATGTTTATCACAGTGTCATGATCAACTTCAGCCTGATAACCAAAAGAAAAACACAGGTAATGTCCACCCCTATTTCAGCCTGTGTCAATGCTCTGTTGGGCTCCACATAGAACCCTGTCACAGACTACATAAAGACCCCTGTAACAGACACCATGCAGTCTCTGTCTGCTGTTCATTTGGATTCTATAAAAGATTTCTTGTGTATACCTTAGACTAAGAACTAAGCCTTGAGAAAGACCCTTTCTTTGTCTTTACCATAAGCTCCCATTATAATGCCTATGTATTCTGAAGCATCTATTTCACAGCAGTAGATTGCCTCTCTTTTATAAAGCTTCCTAAAAAACCCTCAGTGATATATCAAATAGTGCGATGTGTTGAACATGCTACGTAATTACAGAGACCGTTTGCTTCTTTGTTTAGACCGCTGTCTCTCCCTCTGTGTAAAACCCTACCTCAGTCTCTGTGCAGACCCCTGTCTTTGTCTCTGTGTAGACCCCTGTCTCTGAGTAGAACCCTGTCTCTGTGCAGACCCCTGTCTCTGAGTAGAACCCTGTCTCTGTGCAGACCCCTGTCTCAGTCTCTTTGTAGGCCCATGTCTCAGTCTCTGTCTAGACCGCTGCATCTGTGTAGAGCCCTGTCTATGACTCTGTGTGGACCATTGTCACAGTCTCTGTCTAGACCCCGGTATCTGTGTAGAGCCCTGTCTATGACTCTGTGTGGACCATTGTCACAGTCTCTGTCTAGACCCCGGTATCTGTGTAGACCCCTATCTCAGTCACTGTGCAGACCTATGTCTCTGTGTAGAGTCCTGTCTCTGTCTTTGTGTAGCCCCTGACTCTGACTCTGTGTACACCCTTGCCTCTGTGTGGACCACTAAGTCTCTGTAGACCCATATTTTAGTCTCTGTGTTGACCTCAATCTCAGTTTCTGTGTAGCCCCCTGTCTCTGTGCAGAGCCCTCTCTCTGTGTAGACCCCTAACTCAATCTCTGTGTATACCCCTGTCTCTGTCTCTGTGAAGACCTCTGTCCCTGAGTAGAGCCCTGTGTCTGTGCAGACCCCTGTCTCAGTCTCTTTGCAGACCCCTGTCTCAGTCTCTTTCTAGACCCGTCTCTGTGTAGAACCCTGTCTATGACTCTGTGCGGACCATTGTCAGAGTCTCTGTGAAGACCCATGTCTATGTCTCTATGTAGACCCCTGTCCCTGTCTCCATGTAGAGCCCTGTCTATGACTCTGCGTGGACCATTGTCACTGTTTCTGTGTAGACCCAGATCTATGTCTCTGTGTGGACCATTGTCACTGTCTCTGTGTAGACCCAGATCTATGTCTCTGTGTGGACCATTGTCACTGTCTCTGTGTAGACCTGAATCTATGTCTCTGTGTGGACCACTGTCTCACTCTCTATGTAGAACCATGTGTCTGTCTTTGTGTAGATGCCTCTCTCTGTCTGTGTGTAGACCCCTGTCTTTGTCGGTGTGTAGACTCCTGTCTCTCTGGGTAGACCCCTATCTATGTCTCTGTGTAGACACTTATCTCAGGCTCTGTGTAGTCCCCTGTCTATGTCTCTGTGTAGAGCCCTATCTCAGTCTCTGTGTAGACCCCTGTCTCTGTGCAGACCCCTGTCTCAGTCTCTGTCTAGACCCCTGTCTCTGTGTAGAGCCCTATCTCTGTCTCTGTGTAGACCCCTATTTCAGTTTTTGTGTAGCCCCCTATATATGTCTCTATGTAGACACTTATCTCAGACTGTGTGTACACCCCTATCTCTGTCTCTGTGTAGACCCCTATCTTTGTCTCTGCTCTGTCTCTGTGTAGACCCCTATCTCAATCTCTGTGTAGATTCTTGTGTAAGTCTCTGTATAGACCCCTGTCTCTGTGTAGAGCACTGTGTGTCTCTATGTGGATCATTGTCTCAGTCTCTGTGTAGTTGAATGTCTTACTGGGTAAACCTTTGCCTTTGACTCCTGTGTAGACACCTCGGTGTCAAACACTTCAATTCAATTTCAGTTTATTTTGTATAGCGCCTTTTACAGTGAACATTGTCTCAAAGCAGGGATGGAAGATCACACTGATTGGCATTCTTCAGGCAACAAAGGCTACAAGGAGGGTGAAGCAAAGCATGTAGATGAGTCAAGAAGACGACGCACAATCCACAGGATGAGGGCAGCCTGCACCTCAACATCCACCACCGAACACAAGTGCCCAACTTGTGGGAGGTACTTCCATGCCAGGATCGGCCTAACAAGCCATCTGCGGACTCAGAAACAAACTTTCCACATAATTTGATGTCAAGGTCATCTTCGACTACAACAGACGGACATTAGACCCTTATCTCACTCTCTGTGTAGACCCTGTCTATGTCTCTGTGTGGACCACTGTCTCAGTCTCTGTGTAATCCCCTATTTCAGTTTCTGTGTAGCCCCCTGTCTCTGTCTCTGTGTGGACCACTGTCTCAGTCTCTGTGTAATCCCCTATTTCAGTTTCTGTGTAGCCCCCTGTCTCTGTCTCTGTGTGGACCACTGTCTCAGTCTCTGTGTAAACCCCTATTTCAGTTTCTGTGTAGCCCCCTGTCTCTGTCTCTGTGTGGGCCACTCTCTCAGTCTTTGTGTAGACCCCTGTCTCTCTGTGTAGACCCTTTTCTCTGTCTCTGTGAAGATCCCTGTCTCATTCTCTATTTAGACAGCTGTAGTAGTAGTCAAGTTTGTCTGTTACTCTCAATTTAGTGTAATGATATACAGTATAATTGTCCATCACCATACCACATTTTGGTCCCTTGAGTGAATCACCTTATTAGGGAAGGTTTCATCGATTTCTTTCTGGAGTTTCTTCATCGTCTCTGGATTACTGGCCAGATTGTAGAAGAGAAACGACAAAGTCTTGTTGCTCGTCTCATAACCAGCAAAGATGAACACCAAGGACTGGGACAGAATCTCATGATCATTCAGACCTGCAGACACACACACACACACACACACACACACACACACACACAGAATGTCTGTCCATGAGGATTTTGCCTTTTTTTTGTGATATATTCTCTATTCTAAAGTTTCTAGAGTTTGACTTGTTAAACACTACTATTCAATATTATTTAATATTAACATTTAAGATTACTTAAATGATTAAGATAATTTAATACTATTTAATATTAACACTATACAATACTATTCAGATATTTTAATTTTATGTTCCCTTCCCTTTGGTTGATCTAGGCTCAGTTCTGTCTTTATAATTTCAAAATCAATCTCCCTAAAAACCTGAACATTGTTGTGCTTTTTCTGGATCAGTCATGGAATTTACAAAAGTCTGTTTAATTTCTCTGTAATTCAAACCAAACTCTGTAGTTCCACAAAACTAGAACTGAAACAGGATTGAAAAGTGATCTTCATAGGAACAAAACAAACAATTGAGAAAGTGATGAAATGAAATTTCTGCACCGTTTACTTAAAACATAGATTTTAAGGAATAAACATAGAATAATGTTATCATCTGAGTGATTTGTGACAAAGGATATGACCTTTGTTTGACTCTTTAATGTTCAGATCGTCTGTTTCTGATTTCTGAGAATCGATCATCAGCTGCATGAAGTCCACTCGTTTCTGCAGAAAGTCACAGATAAAAAAAACCAAAACAATAAATCCTCAATATCTAAAGTGTGTAAAATATTTGCAACAATCTTTAGCAGTTCATAAATAAACCAGCGTAGTTCTGCCTTATGATCTTGGGCCAGACGTTCAGACTTGATCTTTTGCAGGGAGGTGTAAAAGAAATCAGTCACTGCAGCCGGAAAAATGGAAATATCCATTTTCTCCAACACCGGTGTGATGAAGGGGAAGAGTGCTATTATAAAGAAAAACAGAATATAAAATAAGCCGATGTAAATCCTCATTTATAGCAAGCAGAAACAAGTACAAACATACCTCTGACCTTTAAGTGTCTGAAGTTAAATTTTATACTCAAAATTACCAACAGTGAGTAACAGAGGGTTGAGTAAATCAAACTTCAGCAGTTTCTTGATGTTGGATACGAACGGATCTTTGGGGTTGTTCAGGGAGTCGATATCGATACCAAACGCTGTGCTCATCACCACATCCATACTGTATGCTCCGAAAAATCTAAAATTATACACCAAATTACCCAAAATATACAAATTTGATACCAAACCTGAAAACATAAAATAGCCTCAAAATATCATGCAACTATAAACTTAAAACCAAACAATTTGATAACTTACACTGAGGATATTCATATGAAGGGTTTTACTTACATTGACTGATCTAATTGACCTTGACTGTAAATTAGACTGACTATCTTGTGTACTGGATTCTATTTAGATGTTTCCCCAAACAGATAATGCCAGATAAAGCCCTGTCAGTTGTCCAACTATAGACCAACCAAACCTCCCCTTTGTCTCCAAAAGAAAGTGGGTAGCACAGAAGTTAAGCTCAAAAGTGCATAAGACGAACATTTAGGCCTCAACATAGTACTGAAACAATGCTGGTTGAATAACCTGGTAAATGAGAAAGATAAGAAATATGATGTCACTTCATGATGCAGAGAAACTAGTTGATGCTTTTGTTAGCTCTAGGTTGGATTATTGTAATGTCTTACTGTCTGGATGTTCCAGTAGGAGCAGAAACAAGCTCCAGTTAGTCCAGAATGCAGCAGCTAGAGTCCTAACTAGAACCAGAAGATATGAACACCTCACTCCTATTTTAGCCACACTACATTGGCTCCCAGTCAAATTTCACACTGATTATTGTAGTGGAACATTTTAAACTTTCTGTGATAATGTATTTGTGAGGCTTGTGTGTATGTGCAGATTGTCATGTATATGTGTGCAAAAGACCTGAAATATGCTGACAGTTGTATTTCTTTTTTATAATCGTTGAAGACAATATGTCATCTTCTAAGGGGAACTAAGTTGGCAGGGTAAGGAACTGAGAGGAGACACCTGCCCAGAAACTATAGCTTGAACTTTTGAACTCATGCAACTTCTGTTAAGAGTGTATGTATAAAAGCAGCGTGAGATAAAGTGGAAGCGCCTCTCTCTGCCTCTCTCTGCCTCTCTCTGCCTCTCTCTGCCACGCCTACTTCAAAAGGTGCAGGTTATTTGTTGGTACCTCATAATAGTAAATTGTTACAGCAGGGGGCAGAGCTTTAGGACTGCAGTTGCCAGTTTTGCGTTTATGTATTACATTAGACAATGATTTACTCTTTAATATCTGCTGATTCTCCTCGCTCAGACACCTTCTGCAGATTTTCAGTCAGAGAGCGAGAATGTGACTTCATGATTCCAAACATCTGAGAAACAGAAATAACATCAGCTGTTAATGTTATCATCAAGAGTAAGTCAATGTGTGTGTTTAATTATTAAAAGAAATGAATTAATTGTATTAAAAAACACACACCTCCTTCAGTCTTCCGCTGGTGAATGATGGAGATAGAACACTCCTGATTCTCTTCCAGTCCTCGTCCTCAGCGATGGTCAATGCATCATACAGAGGACCATTAAGACGGAAATTCTGAGTGGAATAAAATAAATTCATTCAGCAGTGCAAAAGTTATATCATGCTAGTGAAATCATTCAGAATTCTGTTTGTTGTTTTTCTCTGTAAAGGACATTAACTGAGTAATACTATTGTTGTCAGACAAAACTACTAGGTGGAACACTGTAGGGACTTCCGCTGAGTGCTAAAGTTATTAAGTGTGCGTGTGTGTGTGCGCGCGTGCGCGTATGTGTGCGTGTGTGTGTGTGCGCGCGTGTGTGTATGTGTGCGCGCGTGTGTGTGTGTGCGTGTGTGTATGTGTGCGCGTGTGTGTGCGTGTGTGTATGTGTGTGCGCGTGTGTGTGCGTGTGTGTATGTGTGTGCGCGTGTGTGTGTGTGTGTGTATGTGTGTGCGCGTGTGTGTGTGTGTGTGTGTGTGTGTGTGCGTGTGTGTATGTGTGTGCGCGTGTGTGTGCGCGTGTGTGTGTGTGTGTGTGTCTCACTCTGCGGTTGGTGAAGAGAGAGTAACACTCTTTGATCAGGACAGTTTTGATGATCTCTGTGTCCAGGATACAGAGGACCGGCTGTCTCACGTCATATATACTGTAATTAACATGACAAACATCTGTGGCAAAAATCTGTGGCATAACTCAGAGCAATTTCTTATGTTTTAACTTACCACTGAAAAATAAAATACAGAAGTACAGGAACAAAAATACTTTTAAATTCTTTAGATTTAGAGATTTAGATTGTGTTTTCTGTTAGAGGGTATAAAGATAAAATCCAGACTGTAACACACTCACCCCCAAATCCTGCCATACTTCTGAAAACACTCCAGATCAAAATTGTGGATTCCCTGAAAATCAGAGAAAGATATTCTGTAAATAACTCTCACACTGAGTTTATTATATAATGTCATTTTTATAGGATAGAATAAATAAACTCACCTTACGATATTCTAACAGGGTTCCAAAAAATGGTATGGGTTTAGGACCAGACACTCCCAAACGCTTAAAGAAACCGTACGGCCAGTACCCATACCTGAGAACGACAAGAGATACAAGATCAAGCTCGAAAGCATCAGCCACTAAAGTGCTGTTACACTACAGTCACCACCACTTAGAGCTTAGAGGCCACCTCAACTAGTGAGCCTAGTCCTACACCAGGCCAAGCCAATAGAGTAATTTATGGAATTCAAGCTCATTCAAGCTCTACACCCTTCAGAATCTTTTTCTCCATGCATTTTGTAGACTCCCTACACACAACAGATAGAGGCGAACTCTACATCATCGTTCATCTGAGATCCAAGAGCAAAGTGAGTAAAGGCACCTTCGTGAGCTGCTGTTTGCCATTGATGCAGCCCTGATGTCCTACACAGAAGCCCCCTCAACCACTGTCACATGCCTGCAAAGACTTTGGGATCACCATCAGCCTGAAGAAGTCCCACAACACTGATGCTGCCCATTCCATCACCATCATCAGTCACACTTATAAGGGTTGCTGACATCACCACCTACCTAGGCTCCGCCACCTCCAACCCTTAACATAAACGCTAAGATAACCAGCAGGATAACCAATGCTGCTGAGTAGTCAAAAAGTGAGAAGTGATTGACAGCTAACACAGAACAACACCCCCCCCCCCCCCACCCCCTTCAAATTCAGCCTGTCAGCCTGTTTAACTGTGAAACCACAAAGTGTAAACTGTGCTGAAAACTTTCCACTGCTTAGAAACACTGCAGCTGTGTATATATGATCTAAAGGACAGACGTGGTTTTATTTAAGAGATTATAACTCAGTCCCTGAATTCTGGTCTTCTTTGTTGCACTCACTCAGTCCTGAGGGTGTAGAAACTTTTCCAAACTTCATTATTTTCTGTCTGTAACAGTGAGATAAAGTGAAATGTGAGACAGCACTTACAGCAGGATGAGACTGATGAGGATCACGATCAGAGCCCACGTCTCAGCCGAGAAACTCCACCAATACGCCATGCTGATTATTAGTAGTATGTGAAATCCAGAGACACTGCAGTCTGAGGTTCCTGTAGTATCTTTCAAGAAAGAGCTGTAAGAGAACACACCCACACAGACGTAACCCTTCCCCCTCACACACACACACACACACATCTTATCTCTGTACAGCAGTTGATACAGGGTATCAACTTCCTCTCTGAAACTGGAAACCAAAAAATTAAGATTATAAATAATTTCAGTACTATTATAAATGTTATAATGTTACACGATGCTCTAAAGATTCTGTAATTAATTCGGACATGTGTATAAGGTGTGTGTGAAAATTAGAACATCTCCTTCTGTTGGTTGAGGATCTTTAATACTAGAGCAATATCAGGAATATCTGTTCTGAACCTCCTACAGCCTCGGTTTCTTCTCCAGCTTCATCACCTAACCACAGAGCTGACCTTCCGCTTTTTTGTGTGACCTTCTGACATTTGCTGTCTGATTTTACATAAAATGTAAATCACCCTCTCTGCTAATTTTTTTTTATTAGGCATTAAAGACGCACCATGAGGGGGTCTGTAAAAAGATTTTGGGAAACTTGGGAAACATTTTTAATATATAAATATTTTAAGGAGAAAAACTTGCAGCTCTAGAATCACTTAAACCCTTCCATTCTTTTCAACTCCTGTCCTCTATTCTTATTTATTTATTTATTATACAGTTCCCCTTTCCCTTTACTCAATGCTACAAGAATGCTCTTTGTGCTATAAGAACATTCCTTGTGGAAGCGGGGTCTGAAGCTCTGTGTAAAATCACACCAATCTATTGGCTAAGGAGGTCAAGTGGAGCACCCCAGCAATACTATATAAGGGAATTTAAGTCACATTACTCCAGCTTCTTTGTTTTCATGAAGTGCTCTGTGTATTTTGGTGTCAACCAACAGAAGATATATACTGTAAAGACTAGGGTCTTTTTTCATCAAGACGAGCAGTCGGCTCAGGGAGGGGGCCGATTGCATGCATTGCGAGTGATTCCTCTTCGCAATCTTCGCTCCTGCTTGGCTGCATTCCAAGCACCTGTGCTGCTGGGCTTTTGAGGTACCATGCCGGCTTCGGTCATAGAGGTCGCAGGTTGAGTTAACGGAAATGTACTGAGAGGCAGATGAGTCCCTATTCTCGTAGTGTCCGCTGACTCTAATGACAGCTTCGGCTCTGGGAGCTTGCTTTGCGATTTCTCCTGACCCAAATGAGGAATTATTATTATTGTCTACAGCGGACTCTGAGGAGCTCAATCTGGGCAATGAGGCACAAGCAGCAGTTGAATTGCCACCACAGTCTGTGGTGCTCGAAAAGCTCCTGGAGGTGATTACACATGCTATTGCTAATCTTAGCTTAGGTTGGCCTGATAAAAAGGTTAGCATTGTTAGTTTGATGACTGTTACCGAACTTCACGCCACCTTCCACTTCCACACAGATGTCTTGCATTTTTCCCACACTTCTTCACTGAGGTGTTGAAGTCATGGAATAATTTTTATTCTGCAAGTATGTTCCCCAATAGTCAGGCCACTGCTAACTATTCATCCATTGTGGGCCTATATGAATACAGGTATGCGGTGCTGACTAGGGTTGAAGAGACCCTTGCAAGTTTCTTGTCTTCATCAGCTACATGGAGAAAGCCTGTGTTTCCTTTGAAACCCTGTTGGGCCACGTCAGCCCTAGTAGGAAAGGCCTACATGGCTGCAGGTTGGTCATCTTTGCCAGCTGGGCCAGAAAGGAATAACCCAGGGGCTAGGGTTTCTTGGGATGTCCCTTTAGGGCCATCTCCACTGCTGCCTACCCTGCCACCGCCAGTGCTTTGGTTGTCAGCCATGCCCACCCATGATTCTGCTCCTTATGTATCACCACCTCCTGGGATAGCCCCTGCCAGCTTGCTGTTTCAGGGCACCAGGCAAGGTGAGAACTGCAAGAGGCTAACACCGCACTGGAAGCTTCGGTCAGCGTTCTGGATACTGTGAAAAGTTTACAGAGTCCATTTCACCTTCTGTCCTCCCTTTTTCAAGGTGTGCTCACTGTGGCTGGCACATACCAAACTTCCAGTAGGAGCTTCTCTCATATCTAGGAAAGGAGCTGTATATTCACCTCCCAGATTGAGCCTCCGGGCCAGTTTTATTACCACTCAAGATCATTGTTTCTATCTTCACATAGGCATCTTGCTAGAGCCCAGGAGACTCCCTTCAAACCTTTCTTATGTGGACAGACCCTAGTTTCTCACCTTGGGTCCCACTCTTAGTGTGTCATCATCATTATTCTCTTTGGACAGATGCCTCCCTCTCGGGTTGGGGAGTGGCCCTAGATGGCGACTCTGCCCATGGCATTTGGGAGGGCTCCTGTCTCCTGTCGCATGCAGATTGCCTGAAGATGGGGCCATGTTTGCCCCTAGAGAGAGACCAGATTTCTCTCCTTGAGGTGCATGATTGGGACCCTCCGGGGCACATGATCTGTCAAGGCAGGGGCTGAGGCCCATAGAATGGCATCTTCACCACAGGTGATGAAATGTGATAGTCACTTCGTTTGAGGAGTTGACCCACTGTTACATTGCTCCTTGGGAGATTCCTGTCAGGATGGATCTCCTCTCTCAGACACAAGGGCACTTCTCCAACCTCATCCCAAGATTCGTTAACTCTTGGTATGGCCCCTGAGGGGGCCTAGTTCCTAGTTCTGAGTCTGAGTTCCTGCAGACGTGCCATTTTGAGGGCCTATCATCCTTTACATTGAGCTATACATGGCAGACATTGCTGCAAGTCACAGGCCTGTTATCTGGGCTCTCGCTTTCAGTGTGGTGCTAGGCAGCTGAGACATTCCTGCAGAGTGTGTCTTCCATCCTAGGACCTCTCAGTGGTCTTGGAGGGGCTGCTTAAAGACCCCTTTGAACCTATGGGGTCAGGCTCTGAGGAGTTTTTGACCCCAGCAATGGCTCTGTATTAGCCCTGGTCATCTGGTCTTTCTGCAGACCTTCTTCCCTCTGCCTCATGAGTCAGTGGAGCTGGTGAGACTGCACCTGCTATGCCCAGTTCAGGTTCTCAGCACTTACAACCATGTCTTTGGTGGTTGCACAAAAGCAATCCAAGCAGCATCTCCCAGGCCTATGAGGTGTGCTGTGTGGCTTTGCTTCTAGAGATTAAGGTCACTCCACTAGGGGTATCACCTTGTCCAGCACTCTGCCTAGAGAACCTCTACATACTCATATCGGCTTGTCTGTGCCCTTTTATGAACTCCAGAACAGACATCTCCCTGTGTGTGGTGGTGTTGGTATTGGCATTCTCATAGCATCAGCCATGATGCAGCTTCGCATTCCCTCGAAAGGGAACTACACCAGGTTATGTATGTTACCCAGTTCCCTGAGAAGGGAATGAGATGCGTAACTTGCCACACTCCAGATGTCCATGTGGTCTTGCTGGCATGCTCCGCTTCATCACATGATCTCCTTAGTCAGTAGATTGGCATGATTTCACACAGAGCTTCAGACACTGCTTTCATAAGAAGCATTTCTATAGCATCAGCCATGATGCAGCATCTTGTTCCCTTCTCAGGGAACCGGGTTACATACATAACCTGGTGTAGTTTTCTTTTTTTCTCCTTCTTTAGCTATTTATTTACCAGTGTGTTTATATATTTGAATTTGTGAATATGCAATCCTTTGGTACCAAGAAGTATGTGTCATAATGTTCTGCCAAATGATGAATTTCACCTTTGTGTTATTACTGCAGTTTTATTTTAATGTGATTTCATGCAGGAATGTTGTAAGAAAGAGAGGCAGTTTACTCCCTATCATGCATCTGTACAGAGTGGTATCTGACTGAAATCCAGGTGAAGCTGAACTTCTGCTAACTTCTGCTTTGGACTTGGTGGGTTTTTTTTTTTTTAGGTTGCACTGAACTTTTAGTTAATGGGAATGTGCGCTGAACAGCAAGCAGGAAAAAAGGAACAATATAGGGAGCCTGAAGAGCACCTGCTCCTTTCTTTTCCCCCACAGGCAGACACTCACCTGGCTGGAGCAACCATAAGTTGTATGGTTTGCCATTAATCATTTGTGTCAAATAAATGTGTTTCCTCCCCTCTCTGAATACTTCGTGAAAAATATTTTCCTCATTCTAAAACAGCAATATAAACCATAAAGTCAGGAATAAAACAATAAAGCAAGATAAAAGCTACTGTTATTGATGACCATGCACTCAATATTTCACCTATAGTATGTGTATTTTTATTAATAAACATACATTTCACAATTACATTTACATTTCTGGCATTTTGCTGACATCCAGAGCGACATTCAACAGTGCTTTGAAGTCTCTATCAATGAAACATCAACACAGGTTAAACGGATCACAGACTTAGGATACCATCAGCATTAAAACTGAGATAGTAGGAAATACAGCACTTTTGTATTTATTTTGTCTTGTGTATTTTTAAAAAATACATAAGACAAACAGGGAAAAATAAGAGCTAGTTTAAGTGTTTCAGGAAGAGGTAGGTCTTCACCCATCGTTTGAAGACGGTCAGTGACTCGGCTGTTCGGACATCTAGGGGAAGTTCATTCCACCACCTCGGTGCCAGAACAGAGAAGAGTCTAGATGTAGACCAACCTTTTACCCGGAGAGATGGTGGAATAGTGGAGCAGTGCTAGTGGACCTGAGCGAGCGAGGTGCAGTGCGAGGCGTAATAAGAGCTTTGAGGTCAGATGGAGCAGGTCCATTCTTGGCCTTGTAGGCAAGCCTCAGTGTTTTGGATCTGATGCAACTACCAGACCCCAGAAGCCAGTGGAGGAGCAGCAGTGGGGTGGTGTGGGAGAACTTAGGCAGGTTAAAAACAAGTCACACAGCTACATTTTGGATCATTTGCAGTGGACGAATTGCATTCATAGGCAGACCTGCCAGTAAAGAGCTGCAGAAGTCCAGTATCTAAATGACCAGAGACTGAACAAGTACCTGAGCATGACAGTTAATTTAATGGAAAGTAAGTAGTTAATGGACAGGATCTGTTGTACACTCAAGCAGAACATTCTTGAAGGACCTCTCAAGTTAATTAGATGGAAATTATTTGCATGCTTCAATTCTGTTAGTTGCAGTGCTTATTAACATAAAGATAATAAAAAAAAAATCTGACAGTTACACCTTTAATGTAAGACTACAGTGAATGCACTATATATATATATATATATTACACATAGTAAAATAAAACCTTACTTTCACTTAACTGAAATCTTCTGTAGGATTTTTGAATGCCTTCATTAAGATGTAAAATATGAAAAATATGTTCAGCATTAACAATTCTACTTTACTGGCATTAATGATAAACAGGGATCAGTCTTATAAAAACTTTTAAAAATCAGAAATGCAGTAAAACGAAGCAGAACCTTTGAATATCTATGCGTTAATGTGGCTGCTCTTGCAGGAATGTCATTTTCCGAGGTGTGAATATGATTTTGATGGGCTCTTTAGAAGACAGAAAGCCACTGTTGTTCATCTTCAGAGGAACCTGATTAGAAGATGAGAAAATTAAGAACATTTAACTACACCAAGTATAAAAAGTAAAGAAAGGAAATTGATAGCCTTTTAATGTGGTACTTAATGCTGTTTTATGTTAGTATTAGATATTACTAGTGTTAGTCACATTATCTTTACATGGTTAGATCATTAGTGATTGAAGATCCTGACCTTCGTCTCCTCAGAAAGACTGATGTCGAATCTCTGCAGTATCTCAACAACAGCCAGCTTCATGGCCACAAGGGCAAACCTCATCCCGATGCAGTTCCTGGGTCCTAAACCAAACGGCATGTAGGCATACTGCTCGATGCTCTCCTTGTTCTCCTTAGTGAACCTGAAACAACATGGAAGATACACACCAAGAATTAGATCAGAAAGCCCTATTATGATGGTGTCTATCTGAAGATTTACACAGGGACCAGGTGGGTTTCTGTCCTTTACAGATAATAATCATGATTTTATTTGTCTAGATCAGGAGTGTCAAATCTTATCCACAAAGGGCCGTGTGGGTGCAGGTTTTCATTCCAACAGAGCAGAAGCCACACCTGATTCCAACTGATTAAGACACTGGCCCTTTGTGCAGGCAAAACTCTATATTTGAGTGAAGGTAACATAGATTAATAAGTGTCCTATCATAGTGCAAGATAGATTCCATCGTACCTCTCAGGGTTGAAGGTCTCTGGGTCAGGCCAAAATTCAGGGTCTCTATGTAAGGTATATGTGGGGATCAAGACTACAGTGTCCTTTGGGATGGTAAGGCCATTTATTTCAACTGTTTTCTTGCAGATTCTTTCCAGACGAAAGAGGACCGGGTACAACCTCATTGACTCGTTCAAAGTAGCATCCAGATAATCCATGTTCATCACTGTATCATAATCAACTTCAGCCTGAAAAACAAAAGAAAAAACAAATTTTTGCCTTGTCAAAAACTGACCCTGGTCTCTGTATAGACCTATCTTAGTCACATTGCTGATCTCTGTCTTGGTCTCTATGTAGACCCATATCATGGTGTATTTGTCGACCATTATCTCATTCTTTGTGTAGAAGTCTCCTTTTAGATCCCTGCCTCAGAATATTTGTTGAACCTTGTCTCTGTCTCATCCACTGATTATTTGTGTAGACCTCTGTCTCAGACTTGGTATGGACACCTGTCTCTCTCTCCATTTAGACCCTTGTACACCCCTGTCTTAGACTTTATGTACACCCCTGAATCAGTCTTTCTGTAAACTATTGTCTTAATCTCTCTGACCTCTGTCTTGATCTCTCTGTAGACAACCGTCCCAGACTTTATGTAGACCCCTGATCCAAACTTCATGTAGACTCCATACCAAACATTGTGTAGACCCTAGTCCCAGACTTTATGTAGACCCCTCTATAGATTTATAATGATAGCACTATACCAGATGTGGTAGCTTGGTCGTTGGCCTAGTGATCAGAAGGTTGTGAGTTCAAATCCCAGGTCCACCAAGCTATGACTCCTGGACCCCTGAGCAAACCCCTCAATTGCTCAGGTAATAATATAAATTGAGAAAAATTGTAACTCTGGATAAGGGTGTTTACAAAATGATAGATCTTAATTTTATATAAAAGCTTTAATATAAATATAAGTGAATCACCTTATTAGGGAAGGTTTCATCGATTTCTTTCTGGAGTTTCTTCATTGCCTCTGGATTACTGGCCAGATTGTAGAAAAGAAATGATAGAGTGCTGCTGCTCGTCTCATAACCAGCAAAGATAAGGGTCATAGATTGGGACAGAATCTCATGATCATTCAGACCTTCAGACATCACACACACACACACACACACACACATTAAAGACGTACAAAACCTCATCATTTTAGTGTCAAAGAGACTTTTATTAGAGGAAAATACCTTTGTTTGTCTCTTTGTTGTTCAGATCGTCTGTTTCTGATTTCTGAGAATCGATCATCAGCTGCATGAAGTCCACTCGTTTCTGCAGAAAGTCAGAGACAACAAACAGTTAAACCTCAATAACATCTAAAGTGAATAGAGCAATTTAAGTTTTTTTAGGTTGTACCTTATTATCCTTGGCCACACGCTCAGACTTGATCTTTTGCAGTGAGGCGTAAAAGAAATCAGTCACTGCAGTCGGGAAAAACCCAAAATCCATTTTTTCCACCACCGGAGCAATAAAGGGGAACATAGCTGATTGGGAAACAAAGAACATTAAATAACGGCAGAAACACAGCAAATGTAAATGTAAAATTTAAGTGTCAAAAATCAAAATGTCAGTAAATTACCTGAAGCAATTATCAGAGGGTGTAGGTAGTTACAAGTCAGCATTTTCTGGACGTTGGTCACGAACGGATCTTTGGGGTTGTTCAGGGAGTCGATATCGACACTAAACGCTGTGCTCGTCACCACATCCATACTGTATGCTCCAAAAAACCTAAAATGACCAAAAACCATCATCAGATCAAAGAAACATGCAGAAATTTGGGAAATAAACACACACACACACACACACACACACACACAGCTGTGTTGAGTTTAATGATTTACTCTTTAATATCTGCTGATTCTCCTCGCTCAGACACCTTCTGCAGATTTTTAACCAAAGAGTGAGAATGTGACTTCATGATTCCAAACATCTGAGAAACAGAAAGAACATCAGCTGTTAATGTTATCATCAAGAGTAAGTCAATGTGTGTGTTTAATTATTAAAAGAAACATTAAAACACACACACACTCACACACACACACACACACACACACACACACACCTCCTTCAGTCTTCCGCTGGTGAATGATGGAGAGAGAACACTCCTGATTCTCTTCCAGTCCTCGTCCGCAACAAAGGTCAATGCATCATGCAGAGGACCATTAACAAAGAAATTCTGAGTGAAATGAAAAATACACTATTAGTCTGAAATTTGATGTTATTAGCAGTAATTCTAATCAGTGTGGATTTCAGCTGCTAAAAGGACACATTTGACAAAAGTATTATTTATCATTTTGTAATTCATCACTTAAGAAAATTAATTAATTTACCGTGGCTTTCTCTAACTGTCTCTCCATCTGTCTGTCTCTCCTGACATGTCTGTGTGTCTGTCTGTTAGCCTGTGTCTCTCTTCTCGCTATCTGACAATCACTTTATCTATCCCTCTGTCTCTCCATCTGTCTGTGTCTCTGTATGTTGTCCTGTCTTTCTTACCATGTCTGTCTCTATGCCCCCCTCCCCCTCTGACCCCACAAGTCAGTATTAAGTGTGTGTGTGTGTGTGTGTGTGTGTCTCACTCTGCGGTTGGTGAAGAGAGAGTAACACTCTTTAATCAGAACAGTTTTGATGATCTCTGTGTCCATGACACAGAGGACCGGCTGTCTCACGTCATATATACTGTAATTAACATGACAAACATCAGACCTCTGACATCACATCAGATTTACCAGCTGCAGCATTAAACAGAAACATTAAACCATTAGCCTGTTAGCAGTTAGAGTTAGCGAGAGTAACACTCTGTATAAATCAACACACTGTGTCCAGCTGAACTGATACAACATCTTATAAGGGGTTATTTGCTATGTTATGACCCACATGCTAACTAAGTAAACAGTAATTAGCAAATAAAACTAGCATTTATATAACGTTTAGACCATATTAGGTTTGTGTTTCCTAAAAAGCTCTCAGCAAACAGTAAACCTCATCAGAATGTTTTATAAAAAAGTTCATGTTCCGTTCCTGGAACGTTGTAGGAACATTTACTCATAATAACTACTATTAGTGTTTATCTGACAATAGATAAACACAGAGCGTGTAATGTTAGTTCCTGTGTAATGTGGCACTTGGCAAGAAAGAAATGTTTTTGGTTATAATACTCCTCGGTTCCCTTAGATTAATAATTCCTTTCCTTTATATTGTTTTTATTCTTGTGTTCAGTTACACATTTATTGAATTCACAGTGTAACCACATGGGGTGGGGGGGCAGGGAGTGCTCTTTTGAAGAGTCAGAGAGTAGAGGCCTGTATGTGGTTTTTTATCACCAGTAAAGTGAGGTTTTGCTAATGAAGCACTAAAATTGAAGTTAATTTGTTTTACACCACTGTGGCCTTGCAGTTTGAGTGGCGTAACAATTTAGAGGTTCCACAGAGATCACATTATTCCATGGAGAAAGACTTTCTAACTCAGAAAACCACAGTAAAGAGAAATGTGTGAAGCGGTGCAGACAAACCAGTTAGGTAGCTAAGCTAACAGTTGAAGTCTAGCTAGCATGATACTGACCCATTTCATTGTTTTTTCTAGGTCTTGGTGGAAATGCTTGGTGTACTGGACCAAGACAAAGCAAAGCATACATACCATCAAGGTAGCATTCGGGAGGAAGCCAGAAAATTCACAGGCTTCATGACCTCCTGGGGATGGAATGGAACTGTATGAATGGAACTGGATTCCGTTCGGCCTCACAAATGGACCCTCAGCTTTCCAGTGTAGTATGGAGGAGAGACTGAAAGACATCCTCACAGCATGTTGAGGATGTGAGACTCATTTTAAAACAGAATGCCTGGGGAATTAAGCTCTGGCCAGACAAATGTGGCCTGTTTAAGAACGTGGTGCACTATGTGGGAAATTGATTTCAGCTAAACGCTACAAGACGGTTGGTAATGAAAATAGCCATAGTGCAATCACCTTAAAACAACATCTCTGAAAACATTAAAGAGCTGTGCAAACTTCTCAGATTTCTCGGGTACTATATGAGTTACATGCAAGACTTCTCTTGTCATGCAAAATGCCTCTGAGCAGATCAGCCAAAATCCTGAGTCAAAGCCCAACTCCCGGCTAGCCAAGGTAGGACAGCTTCCCCCACTCCAGAAAATAGTGTGGACAGACACTTTAAATCATTAATTGATGCCCTGACTACCCTACCCATAATGACTTGAGGAAACTTTCATTTAGCATATTGATGCTTTGGAAGAGGGACTGGGAGCAGTCCTGTATCAGAGACAGGAAGGCAGACTGAGAGTTATAGGGTATCGCTCTCAAACAATGACACCAGCAGAAAAATGCAGACTGATTTCAGGGAGGCTTGAGTGCTTAGAGACAGGTTTAGGGACTACATGTTCTATGCTTCCTTAGTAACAGTATATAGTGATAACCCTGTGACTTATATCCTAAGTACGGCTAAACTGAATGCAACTGGACATCACTGAGTATCTGAGCTGGCCTGCTTCAACAGAGTATGTTCTCCTGGAGCATTAAGTGTAATATTCAGTGCAGTGGAAACACAGAATCAGTGTGACGTGGACTGGATCTCAGGTATTATCTACAGCCTATGGATCCAAGAGATAACTGTAGAGCCTGACATGAAGGTAACACCACATGAGCTACTACAGGCACAGTTGCAGGACCCTGTCATGTCCTATGTACTTCAGATGAAGAAGTCTGGGAAACATGGAAACTGCAAAAGATAAGCAACTGTGAACAGGGAAACTGCAAACTGTTATGGGAATGGAAAAGACTATATATTTCCCAAGAGAAATTACTAAAACATGAAACTGCAAGCTCTGTTCAAATTGTACCTGCACTATGAAATGGGTCACTTGGGAGTAGAGCGGGTCTTACACCTTGCTAAATCAAGATTTTCTGGCCTGGAATGCAAATGTGTCAATTCAACAATTAGAAAAAGTGTAGGGGAGAGCCCCCATGTGTCAAGTATCTGTAACTGCACCTTTCGACTTCCATAGACATCTTTACAGTGAATACATCAGGGCAGGGTATAGACTATATTTTAGTGATTATTGACAACTTCACTAAGTTTGCCCAAGCCTATCTAACAATTCAGATAAAACTGCAGCAGAAAAAATATTCAGAAGGTTGAGATCCACAAACATTACAAATACAAAGAGACTACAAGAAACAAAACATCTAAAGGCATCAAAGAGCTCAGATGAGGAGGAAAATTACTGTGCCTGTGGACTCATTATCACCACCACAAAGACGTTTCACACCCGATTACCCCAGAATAGGTACATCAGTCTTAATAATCAGAATCAGAGGAGTTTAGGGGGGATACACCAGTGCAAACTATCACAGACAATAATGTTTCTGGTACAGAGGCTACTGGAAATGCCATTCAAGACGTGACAGCCATGCAGGTCACAGAGAGAGAGAGAGAGTCATTTGGTCAGCCTGTTCATCATGTGTTGGGGACTCACATGAACTCACTTCATGCAAACACCCTGACATCAACCTATAGACAGTGCAATATGCGCTGATTAACCCCACAGATGCTTGAGATATATCTGCTTTATCTGACTTTTGTTTCTGTAAGATTCCACTGAAAGACTATTCAGAAGTTTGATAAAGACTGATACAAATCATTATGTGAAGAACGGACACAGTAACATGAACTAAGTGGTTACTGTCCATTATGTGTGGCATGATACCATTAGCACCGAGTTAATAAAAACTGGTAAACTGGTACTGATTGGACATTACAAACCTTTTATACAACCAGAAATGAGCTCTAGTCAGAAGCTAGGTGGAGTGTGATGGCACTGATATGAAGTAAATGAAATGTGGTCAATAAATGAGTTAGAAGATCTTTGTGAAGATGGTGAAGTGAAAATGAATGAGTATAATGTGTGTGTGGAATGGTACTACTATAACTACTCAAGAAAAGCCACATTAGGGTCTCAGCATGGAAGTGCTACATAACAGTGAGGTGTGATTAAATTACATAGTTGCTGGTAGTCATGTACTATTACAGTAAAATCGGTTAAAGTGCAATTACATTTATTTGTTTCTAACTTTCAAAATTACAGAGACTGCAGTGTGAGTGACGGTGATCGTATCCCACCTATGAAGAACATCGCTGGAACGTTATACAACATTTTCAGCGTTCCCCAACATTCTGATCAGGCTCTCTCTTAGCCGACTAAACCCTCACCCGAACCCCAGCTAACGATTTTAGATCAAATGAAGGTTTGGTTTTATGACTGTTATGATTTTAGGATCTTTTGGTTATTGGATCATTTAATCTGAGTTTTCTTCACTGTTGTTGTTCTGGGAACATTTGATTTTTAATTGTACAAACATTAAAACTAACTTTTATAAAGTTAGCTGAAACGTTGTGTGACCGTGCAGGAACGTTATTTTCCCAGCATCAGACCTGTTAAACACCTTACTGAATGTTAGCGTTCTCCGTGAGCTGTGTCTCTCACTGTATCACTAAATCCAGACTGTAACACACTCACCCCCAAATCTTGCCGTACTTCTGAAAACACTCCAGATCAAAAGTGTGCATTCCCTGAAAATCAGAGAAAGATATTCTGTAAATAACTCTCACACTGAGTTTATTATATAATGTCATTTTTATAGGACGATGTTTACAAAATAAAATAAACTCACCTTACGATATTCTAACATGGTTCCTAAAAATGGTATGGGTTTAGGACCAGGAACTCCCAAACGCTTAAAGAGACCATAAGGCCAGTACCCATACCTGAGAAGGACAGAACACAGGAAGACAGTTTATACTATAACATTATAAAGAGGAAAACACAGTGAGGTGGAGGTTAAAAATCCTGCTAGCAAAACTTTAAGGCAGGTATGAAGAAATGTTGTAAAGTAAGAATGCTTTTAAAAATTTATATTTTAATTGTTTATTTTTATTAATTTACAAAATGCAAAGTAAGCAAACAGAAGAGAAATCTAAATCAAATCAATATTTGGTGTGGCGACTCTCCACAAAGTCAGAGATTTTGTAGGATCAGAGTCAGGTGTCTGATTAACCAATTATACCAAACAGGTGCTAATGATCATGATTTCATGTGTAGGTTGAAACACAGTCAAAAAGTAAAACAGAAGCAGCAGTGTAGGAGCTTAAACCTGGTTGAGGAACAAACAAGCTTTGTACTAAGGTGAGGTTCTGCAAGTCAGTTTTATGTCACAAGTCATACACCATATCCAGACTGACCACAGCAACATGGCACAAGGCAGTTCTACTGTATCAGCATGGTCTCTCACAGGAATCGATCTCAAAGACTAGGGTTTCAGGATGTGCTTGACACAGTGCACCAAGGAAACATAATGCAGCAGATGAAGGACACATCACGCTCACTTCCCTTCCACATCAGAAGATGTCCAGCATAGCCATCAGCAAAGAACTAAGGGAAACCAGTGGGACCAGTACACCCATCTACTGTTCGGTGAAATCTGGTCAGATGTAGTTTTCATGGAAGAATTGCAGCCAAAAAGCCAGACCTCTGATGTGGAAACAAGGCTAAGAGACTCAACTACACACAAAAACACAGGAACTGAGGGACAGAAAAATGGTGTGATGAGTCGCAGTGTGAGATATTTGTCTGTAGCAGGAGGCAGGATGTTCACCGAAGGGCTGGAGAGAGGAACAGTAATGAGTGTCCTGGAGGTTTGGAGCTGCATTTCTGCAAAATTTAGTCAGGATTATTTGTGTCCTCAATGCAGAGAAATCCAGGCAGTTACTTATCCAGCATGCAGCACTATCAGAGAGGTGTCTGATTGGCCCAAAATTTATTCTTCAGCAGGACAACGATCCCAAACATACAAATAATGTCATTAAGAACTATCTTTAGTGTAGAGAAGAACAAGGAGTCCTGGAAGTGATGGTTTGTCCCCCACAGAGCCCTGATCTCATCATCATCCAGTCTGTCTGGGATTACATGAAGAGAAAGGAGAATGTGAAGCAGCCTACATCCACAGAGGATCTATGCTTAGTTCTCCAAGATGTTTGGAACAACCTACCTGCTGAATTCCTTCAAAAACTGTGTGCATGTGCATTTAGAAGAACTGATGATGGCAGGTAGGTTTTGCAGGTCACACCAAATATTGATTTAATTTGAATTTCTCTTCTGGTGAACTTTACTTTCTATTTTGTTAATTGATAAAAATAAACAATGAACACTTTTGTTTTTGGAAACATTCTTACTTTACAGCATTTTTTCACACCTGTGTATGTATAAAACTCTTCTGCAGTTGCGGTAGCAGAGCTGAACACTGCGGTACTGATTAACGGAGCAATAAAAAAATGTAAAATGTCGTTGGAACGTTCTTTGTAAGATCTTATCTTACTATGCTGTGGACTTCTCCCTTCATAGAACAGTGCAAACTGGTTCTAACCAGAACAGAAGGAGAGAGAGGGAGGCCCCAGTGCAGGAAAACAAGGAAATTCCCTAGTGATCACAAACTGTTGAACAGCTGTGTGTGTGTGTGTGTGTGTGTGTGTGTGTGTGTGTGTGTGTGTGTGTGTGTCTGTGTGTGTCTGTGTGTGTCTGTGTGTGTCTGTGTGTGTCTGTGTGTGTGTGTGTGTGTGTGTGTCTGTGTGTGTGTGTCTGTGTGTGTGTGTCTGTGTGTGTGTGTGTGTGTGTCTGTGTGTGTGTGTCTGTGTGTGTGTGTGTGTGTGTGTGTGTGTGTGTGTGTGTGTGTCTGTGTGTGTGTCTGTGTGTGTGTGTGTGTGTGTGTGTGTGTCTGTGTGTGTGTGTGTGTGTGTGTGTGTCTGTGTGTGTGTGTGTGTGTGTGTGTGTGTGTGTGTGTGTAATTGGTCTGTGAATCAAAGTCACTAAAAATCTGGGGATAAATTCCTAAAAAGTTACTAAAGAGAATGTAACAAACAATAAGGAGAGACAAAATAAAAAATGAATAAAAGAAGTTTTAACAGAATTAAATAGTTGTGTATAAATGATCTAAAGGACAGACGTGGTTTTATTTAAGAGGTTATAACTCAGTCCCTGAATTCTGGTCTTCTTTGTCGCACTCACTCAGTCCTGAGGGTGTAGAAACTTTTCCAAACTTCATTATTTTCTGTCTGTAACAGTGAGATAAAGTGAAATGTGAGACAGCACTTACAGCAGGATGAGACTGATGAGGATCACGATCAGAGCCCACGTCTCAGCCGAGAAACTCCACCAATATGCCATGCTGATTATTAGTAGTAGCACTAGTTAGTCCTGAGTTAGTGTTAGTAACAATAATAATTGGATTAGTCGTAGTATCCCTAGTCTGTCAAATTCAGTCCGAGTTTCCGGTAGTGTGTGGACTGGTACACTGGTAGTATGTGTGTGGGGGGGGGTATCATGAATCTGTAGTGGGAGGTTTTACTGAGCTCCACCTCCTCTCTCTCTCTCTCTCTCTCTCTCACAGCTGACCTCTGTACACAGTGCTATAGACTGTCCCTAGTTCACTGCTTTCAGCAAAAAAGTGAATTTTATCACCCTTTACCTTTTAATTTCATCCTTTAAATTCATGATATCAACAAAGAAAGAAATATATTATTAAATGTTATTGTCCTTGGATGCTTACTCATTTTTATATTTATTGTCCGTAATTTCATTTTCTTTTCTTTCACGCTTCAGTTTTCTGCGAACGTCTTTACTAGTTGCTTGTTTACGATTCCAAAAATTACAAGCAGAGTTTTATGCAGATTAGGGGGCCGGATTAAAGTCTCCATTGGTCCACTGGTTCTCATCGGACAGCCCTTCTCTAGCTAATCAATAAAATGGAAGTAGATGACGTGACTGATCTCTCCGTATTTGGCTGCTTAAAACATTCCCTCGATTCTGGATTTCTGAAGCTTTGTTTGAGTGACAATCAGGTTCTTGTTCACTTCCCTGACCATGGCTTTTCTAGCCAAGTTTCTAAGTTTAATCAGATGGTCAGTTCATTTCACAATTTCACAGAGAAAACACCACACATTGCCAAGCTCTGCTATGCTCGGCTTTGTATTTTAGCAGTAAAACATAACAAATACCTACATCTGAACCACTGTGTTTTTATTATACTTCCTAAAAAACATTATTGCTGAGCATTTGTTTAGAGATAAACATTTAACTTTTTATATTACAGAATACAGGCAATCAGAACAGTAGAAAAGAAAGATGCTACATTTTAATTTAATATAATAGTTTTGGTATAATGGTAATGAAGAAATCTGAAATAGTCACACCTTTAATGTTATGGTGTATTGATACTAGAGTAAAATAAAACATTAATTTTTCCGAGGTGTGAATATGATTTTGATGGGCTCTTCAGGATCCAGAAAGCCACTGTTTTTCAGCTTCAGAGGAACCTGATTAGAAGAGAAGAAAATTAAGAACATTTAACTACACCAAGTATAAAAAGTAAAGAAAGGAAATTGATAGCCTTTTAATGTGGTACTTAATGCTGTTAGTATTAGATATTACTAGTGTTAGTCACATTATCTTTACATGGGTAGATCATTAGTGATTGAAGATCCTGACCTTCGTCTCCTCAGAAAGACTGATGTCGAATCTCTGCAGTATCTCAACAACAGCCAGCTTCATGGCCACAAGGGCAAACCTCATCCCGATGCAGTTCCTGGGTCCTAAACCAAACGGCATGTAGGCATACTGCTCGATGCTCTCCTTGTTCTCCTTAGTGAACCTGAAACAACATGGAAGATACACACCAAGAATTAGATCAGAAAGCCCTATTATGATGGTGTCTATCTGAAGATTTACACAGGGACCAGGTGGGTTTCTGTCCTTTACAGATAATAATCATGATTTTATTTGTCTAGATCAGGAGTGTCAAATCTTATCCACAAAGGGCCGTGTGGGTGCAGGTTTTCATTCCAACAGAGCAGAAGCCACACCTGATTCCAACTGATTAAGACACTGGCCCTTTGTGCAGGCAAAACTCTATATTTGAGTGAAGGTCACATTGATTGATTAGTTTCCCATCATAGTAAGATAGCAAGATAGATTCCATTGTACCTCTCAGGGTTGAAGGTCTCTGGGTCAGGCCAAAATTCAGGGTCTCTATGTAAGGTATAAGTGGGGATCATGACTACAGTGTCCTTTGGGATGGTAAGGCCATTTATTTCAACTGTTTTCTTGCAGATTCTTTCCAGACGAAGAGCAACAGGGTACAATCTCAATGATTCACTCATAGCAGCATCCAGATAATCCATGTTTATCACTGTATCATAATCAACTTCAGCCTGAAAAACAAAAGAAAAAACACATACAATACTTTATCAAAAATGGACTTAATCACCTTGTTAACCCCTACCCTGGTCTCTGTCTTGGTCTCTGTGTAGATCCATATCCTGTTGTATTTGTCGACCATTATCTCATTGCTTGTTTAAAAATGTAAGTCTGTTTTTAGATCCCTACTTCATTCTACTTGCTGGACCTTATCTTTGTCTCTGTTTCAACTTCTATCACTGTCTTTGTGTAGACCCCTGTCTCAGACCTTATGTAGATCCATGTCTCAGTCTTTCATTAGACCCCTTTGGTCTTTCTTTTTATACTTTGTATAGACCCCTGTCACAGATGTCATATAGACCCTTTCTGGGGTTTATATCTGTGGATATCTGTGTACACCACTGTCTCTGTTTCTGTGTAGACCCCTGTCTTGCAATATGTGTAGACCCCGTCTTGATATCTGTGTAGACACCTATCTTGGTTTTTGTGTAGACCCCTGCGTTAGTCTTTCTGTAGAGCTGTCTTGATATCCGTGTAGATCTCTGTCTTAGTCTCTGTGTAGAACCCTATTTTGATATCTTTGTAGGCTCCTGTCTTGATATCTGTATAGACCCCATCTTGATATCTGTGTAGACCCATGTCTCCATCTCGTTGTAGACACCTGTCTTATTTTCTGTGTAGACCCCTATCTCAGTCTAGACCCCTATCTTGATATCTGTGTAGACCCCTGTCTCAGTCTCTGTGTAGACCTCTTCTTGATATCTGTGTAGACCCTGTCGGAACTCAGAGTCCCCTCCGAGTGGACATATCACAGGGTGGAATTTTAGATTGTGTATATTTCTATTATTTCCATAATCTTACCCAATGAACTCAATAAACTATCAAATACTTAGCCAAAATAATGGAGATCTCAGTCAGCAGATGAGAAGAAGCAGGTTTCTTTATTCAGAGATGCAGTCAATCACATGCATTTCTGAAGAGAGCAGCTCCAAAAAATCCCCCTCTACTTATACCTCAGGCGCCCCATGGCACCTCCTTTTCCTAATTTAAATATTTCCAGCAATTTCACATTATATTCAATGTATGGCTACTTTAATCCCTACTTCCTTAATTTACATACTTACTATATTTTCTTATTTGTCCCGATACCGCTCCTTAATTAAAACATCCTCCCCTTGATGACATCAGTGTTCCTTCTCTCAATGTTCCCCATAATTTCAGACTTACTTGGAAATTCTTTGACCGCAACCTTTCGGGTACATGATGTTTACAACAATGTGCACATACCTCGATGTTTACAACAATGTGCACATACCTCGATGTTTACAACAATGTGCACATACCTCGATGTTTACAACACTGTGCACATACCTCAATGTTTACAACAATGTGCACATACCTCAATGTTTACAACACTGTGCACATACCTCGATGTTTACAACAATGTGCACGTACCTTGATGTTTTCGCTGTCATCTTAGTTAGATGCGCTTCTACCTCTAAAATTAGATGTGCTTCCATTTCTTAGTAAACCCTCTATGTCTGAATTTAAATGTGCTTCTATGTTACCTATTAAGCGATGCTGATTATGCTGATAAGATGCTGTTATGTCTAGTGTATGTCTGTCTTCTCTCACCTGGGTGACTATTCTGGGCCCTGAAAATCCCCTCACTTTCACACTTCTCAGCACCAAAAAATCCCCTCTATTTCACCCTTCTCAGGACTAGTTCTGCATGATTATTATAAAAGTTATACATCTGCATTAATCAAAAGCTCAAAAGCCTGATTATTATAAAGGCTATATATTTGATATATTTGCATTACTCAAAAGCTAACTACTAATCAGTAGCTAAATATTTTTGTTAGATATTTGATAGGCATTCGATATTTGATAGATAACCACTACTTCTAGGCAGAGTATTGCTATTTTAAATCGAGGCTAATGTATGATGTATGATATCTATGTAATTTCTCCGACAACCCCTGTCTTTCAGTTTCTGTGTAGACCGCTGTCTTGATATCTGTGTAGACACCTGTCCTAGTCTCTGTGTAGACCCAGAGACAGGGGTATACACAGATACCAATATATCTTGATATCTTTATATCTCTTGATATCTGTGTAGATAACTTTGTAAGTCTCTGTGTAGAGCCCTGTCTTTATCTGTGTAGACCCCCTGTCTCATTCTCTGTTTAGACCCCAGTCTGAGTCTCTCGGTAGACCCCAGTCTCAGTCTTTCTGTATACTCCCTGTCTCTGTCTTTTTGTAGACCCCTGTCTTGATATCTTTGTAGACTTCTGTCTTAGTCTCTCTTTAGACCCCTATTTTGATATACGTGTAGACCCGTCTCAGTCTCTCTGTAGACCTATGTCTTATCTGCTTAGATCCCTGTCTTGTTGTGTGTAGACCCCTGTTTCAGTCTCTCTTTAATCCCCTGTCTTGATATCTGTGTAGACCCCCTTCTTTGACTCTGTGTACACCCCTGTCTTAGTCTCTCTGTAGACCCCTGTCTTAGTCTCTATGTAGACCCCTGTCTTATGCCAAGTTCACACTGCATGATTTTAGCCCTAATTTTCAGTTGCCTACAGGTTTTGCAAATTTGCTGATTAATTTTGCAAATTCAAGGCAAATCAGAGCTCATTCACACAAGTGACAATCACGCAGTGTGAATTATCAAAAACGTGATCTGAGAGAGTTGCCGTGGGCGTCACCGACCCACGTGAAATATTTTGCATGCTAAATATCTGAATCTGTCGGCTACTCAAAATCCTGCAGTGTGAATGGAGTTCTGACTGAAAAATACCTCGGTGATGACCTACAGCCAATGAGAGATCAAGGTATAGGGCAGCGGGCAGTTCGGGGAGGAGTTATAGACTACGTTATCAGCAAGCGTGTCTTGAAAATATCTTATATCGTAGTATATATAGTTATATCAGAATAAATAAGCTTTGCAATTACATCAAACAGAAATAAAGAAGAGACATTTGCTTGACCAGCCGCACCAGCAGCAGCACATTGGAAAATTATTTACTTGCAGAACGCACAATCCTTGTTCCCTGCCTCTCCCCAACATTTCCTCCTCCATAGTCATGTTCTCTTTTTTGCTCTTTCACTGCAAATCAGTTCTTCTTGCAGGATTCTATTTCCAGTCTCGCACAATAACTCTGATCTCACGTGTGATCTTGTGTTTTTCCTTATTATTTCTCACATATGTTTGGTTGTGAAACTCAGTTTGTGGTTCAGACAGAGTTGTGGGCGATTCTTCCTGTTGTGAAGTCATGCAGTGTGAAAGCTCCTGTTACTGATCCATCGTACAGTGTGAACACAGCGTGTAGTGTGTAGACCCCTGTCTTGATATCTCTGTAGACCCCTGTCTCAGTCTCTGTGTAGACCCCTGTCTCAGTCTCTGTGTAGACCCCTGTCTTGATATCTCTGTAGACCCCTGTCTCAGTCTCTGTGTAGACCCCTGTCTTGATATCTCTGTAGACCCCTGTCTCAGTCTCTGTGTAGACTCCTGTCTCAGTCTCTGTGTAGACCCCTGTCTTGATATCTCTGTAGACCCCTGTCTCAGTCTCTGTGTAGACCCCTGTCTCAGTCTCTGTGTAGACCCCTGTCTTGATATCTCTGTAGACCCCTGTCTCAGTCTCTGTGTAGACCCCTGGCTTGATATCTCTGTAGACCCCTGTCTCAGTCTCTGTGTAGACCCCTGTCTCAGTCTCTGTGTAGACCCCTGTCTTGATATCTCTGTAGACCCCTGTCTCAATCTCTGTGTAGACCCCTGTCTCAGTCTCTGTGTAGACCCCTGTCTTGATATCTCTGTAGACCCCTGTCTCAGTCTCTGTGTAGACCCCTGTCTCAGTCTCTGTGTAGACCCCTGTCTCAGTCTCTGTGTAGACCCCTGTCTTGATATCTCTGTAGACCCCTGTCTCAGTCTCTGTGTAGACCCCTGTCTTGATATCTCTGTAGACCCCTGTCTCAGTCTCTGTGTAGACCCCTGTCTTGATATCTCTGTAGACCCCTGTCTCAATCTCTGTGTAGACCCCTGTCTCAGTCTCTGTGTAGACCCCTGTCTTGATATCTCTGTAGACCCCTGTCTCAGTCTCTGTGTAGACCCCTGGCTTGATATCTCTGTAGACCCCTGTCTCAGTCTCTGTAGACCCCTGTCTCAGTCTCTGTGTAGACCCCTGTCTTGATATCTCTGTAGACCCCTGTCTCAGTCTCTGTGTAGACTCCTGTCTCAGTCTCTGTGTAGACCCCTGTCTTGATATCTCTGTAGACCCCTGTCTCAGTCTCTGTGTAGACCCCTGTCTCAGTTTCTGTGTAGACCCCTGTCTTGATATCTCTGTAGACCACTGTCTCAGTCTCTGTGTAGACCCCTGTCTCAGTCTCTGTGTAGACCCCTGTCTCAGTCTCTGTGTAGACCCCTGTCTTGATATCTCTGTAGACCCCTGTCTCAGTCTCTGTGTAGACCCCTGGCTTGATATCTCTGTAGACCCCTGGCTTGATATCTCTGTAGACCCCTGTCTCAGTCTCTGTAGACCCCTGTCTCAGTCTCTGTGTAGACCCCTGTCTTGATATCTCTGTAGACCCCTGTCTCAGTCTCTGTGTAGACCCCTGTCTTGATATCTCTGTAGACCCCTGTCTCAGTCTCTGTGTAGACCCCTGTCTCAGTCTCTGTGTAGACCCCTGTCTTGATATCTCTATAGACCCGTCTTGATATCTCTGTAGACCCCTGTCTCAGTCTCTGTGTAGACCCCTGTCTCAGTCTCTGTGTAGACCCCTGTCTCAGTCTCTGTGTGGACCCCTGTCTCAGTCTCTGTGTAGACCCCTGTCTCAGTCTCTGTGTAGACCCCTGTCTCTGTCTCTGTGTAGACCCCTGTCTTGATATCTCTGTAGACCCCTGTCTCAGTCTCTGTGTAGATCCCTGTCTCAGTTTCTGTGTAGACCCTTGTCTTGATATCTCTGTAGACCCCTGTCTCAATCTCTGTGTAGACCCCTGTCTCAGTTTCTGTGTAGACCCCTGTCTTGATATCTCTGTAGACCCCTGTCTCAGTCTCTGTGTAGACCCCTGTCTTGATATCTCTGTAGACCCCTGTCTGAGTCTCTGTGTGGACCCCTGTCTCAGTCTCTGTGTAGACCCCTGTCTCAGTCTCTGTGTAGACCCCTGTCTTGATATCTCTGTAGACCGCTGTCTCAATCTCTGTGTAGACCCCTGTCTCAGTCTCTGTGTAGACCCCTATCTTGATATCTCTGTAGACCCCTGTCTCAGTCTCTGTGTAGACCCCTGTCTCAGTCTCTGTGTAGACCCCTGTCTCAGTCTCTGTGTAGACCCCTGTCTTGATATCTCTGTAGACCCCTGTCTTGATATCTCTGTAGACCCCTGTCTCAGTCTCTGTGTAGACCCCTGTCTTGATATCTCTGTAGACCCCTGTCTTGATATCTCTGTAGACCCCTGTCTCAGTCTCTGTGTAGACCCCTGTCTCAGTCTCTGTGTAGACCCCTGTCTCAGTCTCTGTGTAGACTCCTGTCTCAGTTTCTGTGTAGACCCCTGTCTTGATATCTCTGTAGACCCCTGTCTCAGTCTCTGTGTAGACCCCTGTCTCAGTCTTTGTGTAGACCCCTGTCTTGATATCTCTGTAGACCCCTGTCTCAGTCTCTGTGTAGACCCCTGTCTTGATATCTCTGTAGACCCCTGTCTCAGTCTCTGTGTAGACCCCTGTCTCAGTCTCTGTGTAGACCCCTGTCTCAGTCTCTGTGTAGACCCCTGTCCTGATATCTCTGTAGACCCCTGTCTCAGTCTCTGTGTAGATCCCTGTCTTGATATCTCTGTAGACCCCTGTCTCAGTCTCTGTGTAGACCCCTGTCTTGATATCTCTGTAGACCCCTGTCTCAGTCTCTGTGTAGACCCCTGTCTTGATATCTCTGTAGACCCCTGTCTCAGTCTCTGTGTAGACCCCTGTCTCAGTCTCTGTGTAGACCCCTGTCTCAGTCTCTGTGTAGACTCCTGTCTCAGTTTCTGTGTAGACCCCTGTCTCAGTCTCTGTGTAGACCCCTGTCTTGATATCTCTGTAGACCCCTGTCTCAGTCTCTGTGTAGACTCCTGTCTCAGTCTCTGTGTAGACTCCTGTCTCAGTTTCTGTGTAGACTCCTGTCTCAGTTTCTGTGTAGACCCCTGTCTCAGTCTCTGTGTAGACCCCTGTCTCAGTCTCTGTGTAGACCCCTGTCTCAGTCTCTGTGTGGACCCCTGTGTCTGTCTCTTTGTATAAAGTCTATTGTACCACATTTGCATATGTGACAGATAATAACTGTTATATAAGAATCTTAATATAATTTGAAAAGTGAATCACCTTATTAGGGAAGATTTCATCAATTTCTTTCTTGAGTTTCTTCATCGTCTCTGGATTACTGGCCAGATTGTAGAAAAGATACGACAAAGTCTTGCTGCTTGTCTCATAACCAGCAAAGATGAACACCAAGGACTGGGACAGAATCTCATGATCATTCAGACCTGCAGATGTCAAACACACACACACACACAAATACTTTTGTCTGATTTTTTTTTTAAACTTTTAACTATTTTCTAAGGCTTGATCCCAGCAGATTTTGGCATTGCTGGACATAACAGCATCATACATCAAAGACATAAAAAAACCTCATCATTTTGGTGTCGAAGAGACTTTAACTAAAGGAAAATACCTTTGTTTGTCTCTTTGTTGTTCAGATCGTCTGTTTCTGATTTCTGAGAATCGATCATCAGCTGCATGAAGTCCACTCGTTTCTGCAGAAAATCAAAGACAACAAACAGTTAAACCTCAATAACATCTAAAGCAAATTAAATAATTTTTTTGGTTGTACCTTATTATCCTTGACCACACGTTCAGACTTGATCTTTTGCAGTGAGGCGTAAAAGAAATCAGTCACTGCAGTCGGGAAGATGGCAAAATTCATTTTCTCCAACACCGGAGCAAAAAAGGGGAACAGCGCTGATTTAAAAAAGAGAGAATGTAAAATATCTCAGCATTTCTAAATATCAAGGGTCAGAAATAAGATTTGTCTCATTATATTGTCCATTGAGATTAATCTGAAATCAGTTAATTACCAATAACGATAAACAGAGGGGCGAGGAAGCTAAACTTCAGCATTTTCTTGATGTTGGTCACGAATGGATCTTTGGGGTTGTTCAGGGAGTCGATATCGACACTAAACGCTGTGCTCGTCACCACATCCATACTGTATGCTCCAAAAAACCTAAAATGACCAAAAACCATCATCAGATCAAAGAAACATGCAGAAATTTGGGAAATAAACACACACACACACACACACAGCTGTGTTGAGTTTAATGATTTACTCTTTAATATCTGCTGATTCTCCTCGCTCAGACACCTTCTGCAGATTTTTAACCAAAGAGTGAGAATGTGACTTCATGATTCCAAACATCTGAGAAACAGAAAGAACATCAGTTGTTAATGGAAGATAGTGATATGTAGGTTACATAACCACAGTATTATTTTTATTGTGTGAAAAGGGAACTAACATTTCAGGGTCTAAACAGACACAAATAATAAACAGTGCTTCCAGCTAAAGCACCACAAGTAATTGTTTTAAGATGCGCACACACACACACACACACACACACACACTCACACACTCAAACACACACACTCACACACACACACCTCCTTCAGTCTTCCGCTGGTGAATGATGGAGATAGAACACTCCTGATTCTCTTCCAGTCCTCGTCCTCAGCGATGGTCAATGCATCATACAGAGGACCATTAAGACGGAAATTCTGAGTGGAATAAAATAAATTCATTCAGCAGTGCAAAAGTTATATCATGCTAGTGAAATCATTCAGAATTCTGTTTGTTGTTTTTCTCTGTAAAGGACATTAACTGAGTAATACTATTGTTGTCAGACAAAACTACTAGGTGGAACACTGTAGGGACGTCCGCTGAGTGCTAAAGTTATTAAGTGTGCGTGTGCATGAACCTTTCAGATGAAAATTCTAAACAAAATAAGAAATATACTTTAAAACTAATCAAAATTAAAGATGTAATAGTTTTAAAGTTGATGTTATTAGCTGTATTTCTAATCAGTGTGGATTTCAGCTGCTAAAATGACGCATTTGACAAATTTTTTTATTTATTATTTTATTTTTAATTTATAGCTTAAGAAGATGAATGAATTTAACGTCACTTTAATACTTTCAAAATGGTTCAAATTAATCACGTAGTAAAGCAAAACTTTTCATATTGTTTTGGTTTTTACGAGTCTCTCCACCTGTCTGTCTCTCCATAGACATGTCTGTGTGTCTGTCTGTTAATCTGTGTCTCTCTTCTCACTATCTGAAACTCACTTTCTCTCTCTCACTGTCTCTCTGTCTCTGTATGTTGTTCTGTCTTTCTAACCATCTGTCTGTCTCTATGCCCCCCTCCCTCTCTGACCCCACAAGTCAGTATTAAGTGCAATTGTGTGTGTGTGTGTGTGTGTGTCTCACTCTGCGGTTGGTGAAGAGAGAGTAACACTCTTTGATCAGGACAGTTTTGATGATCTCTGTGTCCATGATACAGAGGGCCGGCCGTCTTGCTTCATATATACTGTAATTAACATGACAAGTTAGAGTTAGTGAGAGTAGCACTCTGTATAAATCAACACACTGTGTCCAGCTGAAATGATACATAATATTTTTAATATATAAATAATAAACACAGAGAGTGTAATGTTAGTTCCTGTGTAACTGAGACAGCGGTTACATACGTAAACTGTAGTTCCCTTTCGAGGGAACTTGACACTGTGTCATGGCTGACGCTATGGGAATGGCAATACCAACACCGCCACATGCCGGAGGTTGTGAAAGAGCACAAACGAGCCAGGAGCAGAGCATTAGCCTTGTAAGACCCAGGACACAGGAGTGGGGTCCAGGTCCAGGTTATAGAACGTGATAAAGGTTTGCGGAGAAGACCAACCTACCGTAGCACACAGCCAGGGTGCTGGACAAGGTGATACATCTAGTGGAGCAAGCTGTAATCCCTAGAGGTGAAGCCACACAGTGCACCCCATAGGCCTAGGAGATAGCTACCACTACCCAGCACAAGGTGCTGCTTGGTGAACGGATTGCACAATGGCTTAATCTGCAGGATTGCTGGTCTTCTCTATAAGGCCAGTGGGAATGCAGACTTTCTCCATGCAGCCAATGAATGGGAGAGATAGCCTGCAAGCATCTCTTCAACCCTAGGCATTCCTGCATATGGCTGAATAGTCAGCAGTGGCGGAGGAGAACAGTCAGACAGAATAAGGCTTATTCCACAACCTTGAAACCTCAGTGTGGAGGCATAGAGAAAAAAATGGGAGATGCCTGTATGGAGGTGGAAGGTGGTGTGAAGTTAGTCAGAGAATTTCAATTTTCAAGATTAAAGATTCAAGAAGTCATTTCAACCACATATAGCTGACACAGTACATAGTGAAATGAAACAACATTTCTCCAGGACCTTGGTGCTACATAAACATACAACATAAAGATCAAACACAAAAACAACACAGAGCTACAGAGCTAGGACAGAAGTTTGTCTTAGCCACATAAAGTGTGCAACCAGGTGCAAACAAAGCAACAAGAAGACAGTGCAAAAACAATAAGTACAAAAACACAAAAACAGGACTTGTGCAATGAAATAAATAAAATAAAATGAAATGAGGTAACTAATAATATATGTTATATATGTGGGGTGTGTGTGAGGGGTGTGTGGGGTGTGTAAGAGTGTGTGTGAGGGGTGTGTGAGGGGTGTGTGGTGTGTAAGAGTGTGTGTGAGGGGTGTGTGTGGTGTGTAAGAGTGTGTGTGAGGGGTGTGTGTGGTGTGTAAGAGTGTGTGTGCGGGGTGTGTAAGAGTGTGTGTGAGGGGTGTGTGGGGTGTGTAAGAGTGTGTGTGAGGGGTGTGTGGGGTGTGTAAGAGTGTGTGTGTGGGGTGTGTGGGGTGTGTAAGAGTGTGTGTGAGGGGTGTGTGGGGTGTGTAAGAGTGTGTGTGAGGGATGTGTGGGGTGTGTAAGAGTGTGTGTGAGGGGTGTGTAAGAGTGTGTGTGAGGGATGTGTGGGGTGTGTAAGAGTAGGTGTGTGTGGTGTGTAAGAGTGTGTGTGTGGGGTGTGTAAGAGTGTGTGTGAAGGGTGTGTGGGGTGTGTAAGAGTGTGTGTGAGGGATGTGTGGGGTGTGTATGAGTGTGTGTGTGGGGTGTGTGTGGTGTGTAAGAGTGTGTGTGTGGGGTGTGTGGGGTGTGTAAGAGTGTGTGTGAGGGGTGTGTGGGGTGTGTAAGAGTGTGTGTGAGGGGTGTGTGGGGTGTGTAAGAGTGTGTGTGAGGGATGTGTGGGGTGTGTATGAGTGTGTGTGTGAGGGTGTGTGGGGTGTGTAAGAGTGTGTGTGTGGGGTGTGTGTGGTGTGTAAGAGTGTGTGTGTGGGGTGTGTAAGAGTGTGTGTGAGGGGTGTGTGGGGTGTGTAAGAGTGTGTGTGAGGGGTGTGTGGGGTGTGTAAGAGTGTGTGTGAGGGATGTGTGGGGTGTGTATGAGTGTGTGTGTGGGGTGTGTGTGGTGTGTAAGAGTGTGTGTGTGGGGTGTGTGTGGTGTGTAAGAGTGTGTGTGTGGGGTGTGTAAGAGTGTGTGTGAGGGGTGTGTGGGGTGTGTAAGAGTGTGTGTGAGGGGTGTGTGGGGTGTGTAAGAGTGTGTGTGAGGGATGTGTGGGGTCATCCACAATGCTGTTTGCTTTGCGGATGCAGTGTGTAGTGTAAATACACCTTGATTAAAAAACCGGACCTCGACCCCGGTCAGCTGTCTAACTATAGACCGATATCAAACCTGCCCTTTATCTCCAAGATCCTAGAAAATGTTGTAGCACAGCAGTTATGTTCAGACCTGCATAGAAATAACATTTATGAAATGTATCAGTCAGGATTTAGGCCTCATCATAGCACAGAGACAGCACTGGTTAAAGTGGTCAATGACCTGTTACTGGCCTCTGATCAGGGTTGTGTCTCCTTACTGGTGTTACTGGATCTTAGTGCAGCTTTTGACACCATTGACCACACTGTTCTACTTGATAGACTAGAACATGTTGTTGGTGTTAAAGGAACAGCCCTCTCCTGGCTCAGGTCTTATTTGACTGACCGATATCAGTTTGTAGATCTAGATGGTGACTTCTCCATGCATACCAAGGTTATGTTCGGTGTTCCACAAGGTTCTGTCTTGGCCCACTGCTTTTCTCCCTATATATGTTACCCCTTGGTGCAATTATTCATAAACATGGTATTAGCTTCTACTGTTATGCCGATGACACACAGCTATATGTTTCAGCGAAGTCAGATGAGAGACACCAGCTTATTAAGATAGAAGAATGTGTAAAGGACATTAGACATTGGATGGCCACTAACTTCCTCCTGCTTAATTCGGACAAGACAGAGGTGCTTGTACTAGGACCACAGGCAGTTAGAAGTGAGCTTTCTGATTACAGAGTAATGGTGGATGGTCTTTTGGTTTCATCTTGTCCAGCAGTAAAAGATCTTGGTGTGATTATTGATTCTGGTCTTTGGTTTGAAGCTCATGTAGATAATATCACTCGGATAGCCTTCTTCCATCTTAGGAATATCGCTAAGATAAGAAATATGTTGTCGCTTCATGATGCAGAAAAATTAGTTCATGCTTTTGTCTTACTGTCTGGATGTTCCAGTAGGAGCATACACAAGTTCCAGTTAGTCCAGAGTCCAGCAGCTAGAGTCCTAACTAGAACCAGAAGATATGAACACATCACTCCTATTTTATCCACACTACATTGGCTCCCAGTCAAATTTCGCATTGATTACAAAATCCTGTTACTGATCTATAAAGCACTAAATGGTCTCGCGCCACAGTACCTGAGCAATCTTTTAGTCTTTTATGATCCGCCACGCCTACTCTGATCAAAGGGTGCTGGTTACTTGGTAGTACCTCAAGTAGCAAAGGCTACAGCAGGGGGCGGAGCTTTCTCTTTCAAAGCCCCAAAGTTATGGAACAGCCTTCCAATTAGTGTTGGGGATTCAGACACAGTCTCAATGTTTAAGTCTAGGCTGAAGACACATTTGTTTAGTCGAGCTTTTAATGTATAGTTTACTTAGGTAAAGGAGCAGATCTGGAAGGTTCATGGTCATAGAGTGTTTGGTGACTGGGATGTTTGGATGCTGTCATCTTACCACTCTCACAAGTCGCTCAGGTTTGCTGACTGTGAAGTGGTTGGACGCTGCTTTGCTGCTTTGAGACAATGTTCATTGTAAAAGGCGCTATACAAAATGAATTGAATTGAATTGAATTAAATGTCTGTGATAGAGAGGAGAGAGACTCCGATGATCTTCTCAGCTGTCCTCACTATCCCCTGTCAACAACCATCTCTTTGGTCTTGTCGATGTTCAGAGACAGGTTGTTGGCTTTACACCAGGCTGTTAGATGTTGCACCTCCTCTCTGTAAGCTGACTCCTTGTTCTTGCTGATGAGACCCACCACGGTCGTGTCATCGGCGAACTTGATGATATGATTAGAGCTATGCATTGCTGCACAGTCATGAGTCAGCAGAGTGAACAGCAGTGGACTGAGCACACAGCCCTGAGGAGCTCCAGTGCTCAGTGTGGTGGTGCTGGAGATGCTGTTCCTGATCCGGACTGACCCGGTTAGCTGAATGACGGTGTCCGGAACTCTGTCGCTGAGCCACGTCTTCATAAAAACAAAGACGCAGCAGTCTCTAAACTCTCACCGTGTAGTTCGATGGAGTCGGATGTAGTCCAATTTATTGTCCAGTGAGATGTTGGACAAAATGATTGATGGGAGAGCCAGCCGGCTAGGGTTTGTTTTTAGCCTAGCACTTACCTGTTTTCCGTGCTTCCACTTTCTGGAGCACCGCTTACGACATCCTCTCTCCCGGCCACTGGCATCAGGCAACGCCGAGGACTGAAGGGTTGGTCTTCGCAGCAAGCTGAGGTCGCGAAGTTTGCCAAATTTGTCAAAGTTGTCAAGCTCATAGCGGAAAATACTAACCTTTCATCATGCCAAACTAAGCTAAGCTTAGTACCATCATTAATAATCATGTTCAAGAGCTGTTCGAACACCACAGAATGTGGTGGAAATTTGAATGCTGTTTGCTCCTTGTTGCCTACATTGAGCTCCCCAGAGTCTGATGCAGATAGCATTATATCCTCATCTAGGTCAGGAGAAATTGCAAAGCGAGCTCCCGGAGCCAGCAAGCAAACGCAGAATGAGCTTAGTGACAGCGCGCAAAACTTAACAGCATGAATGCCACTGATTTCTTTCTTGCAAGAAACAATTCAGTGGCATACTGCTCATCCTGGCCCACATCAAGCTCTTCAGAGTCTGATGAAGACAATGATTCCCTGTTCGAGTCCAGAGAAATTGCAAAACGAACTCCTGGAGCTGAAGCGAGGAAATCCAAATTGGGGGAGAGGGCAAGAGAAAGGGGATCACCCGCACATCTTGTTTCACCTCCACTAACTCGACCTGCGAGACCCATGATGTAAGTCAGCAAACACCAGACTCAAGTCATGGGGCACAGGTGCTTAGCTGGAGAAAACAACCAAGTGAGAGTGGAGTTTATGGAGAGAAAAAGTTTCACAGTGGACAGAGCCGGCTCCCTCGAGAGCTGCAAGTGCACACTACCATCACATGACCTACCCGAGCCGATAAATCGGCGTGATTTCAGACAGAGCTTCAGACACAACTTCCACATAGAAGCATTCTTATAGCATCAGCCATGACACAGCGTCAGGTTCTCTCAAAAGGGAACTAACTTTTATAACATTAGCTATAACATTGTGGGAGTAGCATTACAAAAATGTTACCATTTTGTCTGAACATTGTAGGAATGTTATTTTCCCACCATCAGACCTGTTAAACACCTTACTGAATGTTAGCGTTCTCCGTGAGCTGTCTCTCACTGTATCACTAAATCCAGATTGTAACACACTCACCCCCAAATCTTCCCGTACTTCTGAAAACACTCCATATCAAAATTGTGGATTCCCTGAAAATCAGAGAAAGATATTCTGTAAATAAGTCCCACACTGAGTTTATTATATAATATCATTTTTATAGAATGATGTTTACAAAGTAAAATAAACTCACCTTACGATATTTTAACAGAGTTCCTAAAAATGGCATCGGTTTAGGACCAGGAACTCCCAAACGCTTAAAGATACCATATGGCCAGTACCCATACCTGAGAACGACAGAACACAGGAGGACAGTTTATACTAGATATAATCAACATTATAAAGAGGAAAACACAGTGAGGTGGAGGTTAAAAATACTGCTAACAAAAATACTGCTAGCAAAACATTTAGGCAGGTATGAAGAAATGTTGTAAGGTTAGAATGCTATCAAAAATTTATATTTTAATTGCTTATTTTCATTACATTTACAAAATGCAAAGTAAGCAAACAGAAGAGAAATCTAAATCAAATCAATATTTGGTGAGAAATACAGATAGATACTACCATGGAGGTGTCTGATTGGCCCCAAATTTATTCTGCAGCAAGACAACGACCCCAAACATCCAGCCAATGTCACTGTATGTTCCAAGATGGTAGCACAGCAGTAGCACACAGCGGCCACTCTTGATCCAACATGGTGCCATTCGCATGTTTAGCCTGACTTCAAGACACCGACCATCACCCCCATGCTGAAGAAGTCTACAGTTTCCTGCCACAATGACTATCGTTCAGTCGCACATACACCAATCGTGATGAAATGCTTCAAGAAGCTCATCATGAGGCACATCAAAACCCAGTTACAACCCTCGCTGGATGCCTTGCAGTTTGCGTATCGTCCTAACCGCTCCATGGACGATGCCATCACCACAACCCTTTCGGCTTTCACACACCTGGACAATAAGGACACATATGTATGAATGCTGTTCACAGGCTTCAGTTCAGCATTCAACACAATCATCCCTCAGCAGCTGATTGAGAAGCTGAGCCTGCTGGGCCTGAACACCTCTCTCTGCAACTGGATCCTGGATTTCCTGACTGGGAGACCTCAGTCAGTCCGGATCAGGAACAGTATCTCCAGCACCACCACACTGAGCACTGGAGCTCCTCAGGGCTGTGTGCTCAGTCCACTGCTGTTCACTCTGCTGACTCACGACTGTGCAGCAATGCATAGCTCCAACCACATCGTCAAGTTTGCCAATAACACAAGAACGATGAGTCAATAACGCAATAACGCAGGAGCGACGAGTCAGCATACAGAGAGGAGGTGCAGCGGCTAACAGCCTGGTGTAAAGCCAGCAAACTGTCCCTGAATATCAAGAAGACTAAAGAGATGGTTGTTGACTTCAGGAGAGCACAGAGTGACCATTCTCCGCTGTTCATTAACGGATCCTCTGTGGAGATCGTCAAGAACATCAAATTCCTTGGTGTTCATGTGGCAGAGAACTTCACCTGGTCACTCAACACCAGCTCCATGACCAGGAAAGCCCAGCAGCGCTTCTACTTCCTGAGGAGGCTGAGGAAAGCCCATCTCCCTCCCCCCATCCTGACTGTGTTCTACAGAGGGACCATGGAGAGCGTCCTGAGCAGCTGCATCACTGCCTGGTTTGGGAACTGGACCGTCTCAGATCACAAGACCCTTCAGGGGATAGTGAGGACAGCTGAGAAGATCATCGGCTCATCCCCTCTGTCATGGACATTTAAACTGCACACTGCATCTGCAAAGCCAAAGGCATTGTGGATGATCCCACACAAACATTCTTTATTCTCCTGTTGTCTGGAAAAAGGAACCAAGCAGTTGATCCATCAAAGCCAGAGTATGTAACAGTTTCTTCCATCAAACCATCAGACTCCTCAACACTGAACTGTACTGAACTCACTCACACACACACACACACACACACACACACCCAGACTCAGTCACTCAGCTGTGTGAACTGAATTATTCTGAACTCGAACTCTCAAACACTCAATTCAATTCAATATTCCTCCATGTCTATAGCACCAGCCATATTGTAACTGTTAACATGTTACTCAGTTGCTGCTTTTGCACACATTGCACACAAACTGCCACCAACTGCTGCTATTACAGATGTGTATATGTTTACAAGAACCCTCTTTGTTTACAGTTCTCTTATTTTTGCATGTTGTTCTGTATAACATATTATTCAGATACTGATCAGCATTATTTTGTGTATGTGTCCTGTACTATAGTGCTTTGTATTGTCTGTTTGCACTGTCTTTTTGTCTTGCACTGTTTGCACTAGGTTGCACAACATGCACTTTATGTGGCTAGGACAACTTACTAGCTCTTTGTTGATTCATATAGCACCAGGAGAAACGTAGTTTCTTTTCACTGTGTACCGTGTCAGCTACACGAAATGATAATAAAAGCTTCTTGACTAGACTTGATTTAGCACTGCCTTCAGTGTAGAAGAAACCACTCCACGGCTGATGCCATCACCACAACCCACACTGGGGTCCCTCAGGGTTGTGTTCTCAGACCACTGCTGTTCACTCTGCTGACTCATGACTGTGCAGCAAAGCACAGCTCAAACCACACCACCAAGTTCACTGATGACATGACCATGGTGGGTCTCATCAGCAAGAACAGCATACAGAAAGGAGGTGCAACAGCCTGGTGTATCTTCAGTGTAGAGAAGAGCGAGGAGTCCTGGAAGTGATGGTTTGTCCCCCACAGAGCCCTGATCTCATCATCCTCCAGTCTGTCTGGGATTACATGAAGACAGAAAGATTTGAGGCAGCCTACATTCACACAAGATCTGTGGTTAGTGCTCCAAGATGTCTGGAACAACCTACCTGCTGAGTTCCTCCAAAACTGTGTGTATGTGTACCTAGAAGAAGTGATGCTGTTTTGCAGGCAAAGGCTGGTCACACTAAATATTGATTTAATCTGGGTTTCTCTACTGTTCAGTTAATTTCCATTTTGTTAACTGATAAATTAACAATGAATACGTATATTTGGAAACATTCTTACTTAACAGCATTTTTTCATACCTGTATGTTTATGTGTATACTTATAAAACTCTTCTGCAATTGTACTAGCACAGCTGAACACTGTACTGATTAACGGAGCAATAAAAAAATAAAAATGGCCTTCTATAGGTTAGTTTAGTATCCGGAGCATTAGAAGTTGTTGGAACGTTCTTTGGTAAGATCTTATCTTACTATGCTGTGGACTTCTCCCTTCATAGAACAGTGCAAACTGGTTCTAACCAGAACAGAAGGAGAGAGAGGGAGGCCCCAGTGCAGGAAAACAAGGAAATTCCCTAGTGATCACAAACTGTTGAACAGCTGTGTGTGTGTGTGTGTGTGTGTGTGTGTGTGTGTAATTGGTCTGTGAATCAAAGTCACTAAAAATCTGGGGATAAATTCCTAAAAAGTTACTAAAGAGAATGTAACAAACAATAAGGAGAGACAAAATAAAAAATGAATAAAAGAAGTTTTAACAGAATTAAATAGTTGTGTATAAATGATCTAAAGGACAGACGTGGTTTTATTTAAGAGATTATAACTCAGTCCCTGAATTCTGGTCTTCTTTGTCGCACTCACTCAGTCCTGAGGGTGTAGAAACTTTTCCAAACTTCATTATTTTCTGTCTGTAACAGTGAGATAAAGTGAAATGTGAGACAGTACTTACAGCAGGATGAGACTGATGAGGATCACGATCAGAGCCCACGTCTCAGCCGAGAAACTCCACCAATACGCCATGCTGATTATTAGTAGTAGCACTAGTTAGTCCTGAGTTAGTGTTAGTAACAATAATAATTGGATTAGTCGTAGTATCCCTAGTCTGTCAAATTCAGTCCGAGTTTCCGGTAGTGTGCGTGTGTGTGTGTGTGTGTGTGTGTGTGTGTGTGTGTGTGTGTGTGTAAGCGCTCGAGTGTTTATCATGAGTCTGTAGTGGGAGGTTCTACTTTGTTCTATAACAGCCCTTCTCTCTATCACACACACACACAAACTCAGCTAACCTTTGTACACAGTGCTATAGAGTGTGGCTACTTGTTCAGCTGACTCCCCTGAGGAATTTCATTTTGTGTGTGTGTGTGTATATGACAGAGAGAGAGAAAGAAATTAGAATGTTGTGAGAAAAAAGCAAAAGGAGAGAAATTTCCTAGTTTCAGACAGATAGACAGAAAGAGGATGTGAGAGTGTCATTTAAGTGTGTGTGTGTGTGTGTGTGTGTGTGTGTGTGTGTGTGTGCGCGTGTTTGAGCACTCGAGTGTTTGTCATGAATCTGTAGTAGGAAGTTTTGTGTGGAAGTGCTGTGTTCTGTTACAGGCCTTGGAGCTCCACCTCCTCTCTCTATCACACACACACACACACACATTACACCCTTTATTTTAATGATATTAACAAGAAAGAAAACACACTGTCAATTTCACACCATAAGTATTGTGGTTGCAAAAAATAATATACGAGTCACAGTATTGAATACAAAATTAAAAAAATAATTATAGTCGATAAAGGTCAATTAGTCTAGTCTCAGAACCACCTTGCTGGTCTCTTGACTGGTTGATCCCTACCCCTCATTTGGCCAATAACAGTCCCTGCTAAGGTTCTGCTGCACCGTGCTACCTTCGCTCCATGGAACATCTTTATTCCCTCTTTCCATTATTGGCACACTAGTGTCATTCAGGGTCGGCACCCTCTCTGTGACACTGGCACTTCCAGGTTCCTCTGCAAGAGATGAGACAGGTCCAGGTCAAGTTCAGTTCCATCGGCTTCCAAGTTTGGATTTAGAACTTCCTGCAGTAGTCAGACGTCTGAATCCTTGAGCACCAAGTCATCCAGCTGCCCCAGGATGAAGTAAGGACCAACATAGTTTGGGAGAAACATTATGACCTCAACATTATGAGCCACTGTAGACTGCTATGGTCCGTACACACCATGAAAGGTTTGCCCTACAGATATTGAAGGAACTGTGCTGTGAACTCCACTACTGCAAGCAATTCTCTCCACACATGCAGTAATTTTGTTCAGTTGGTGTCAAACTCTGATTTCCTTATGCCAGTACACATTCTTCACAGCCCTGATTCCAAAGTTACTGGCGTTGGTGTCAAGGTTGAGACCGTCATTGTCCATAGGGTAGCCAAGAACAGGGGCAGCAGTGAGCAGATCCTTTAGCTTGTCAAATGCTTAATGAACCTCTGGAGTCCAATGAAATCAGGCAAATTTCTTAAGGAGGTTGTGAAGGGGTTTGGTCACTATTGAAAAGTCTTTGACAAATCACCTGTAGTAGGATGCAAGACCCACAAATTGCTGGACCTCATTAACATTTGTGGGCTGTGTCCATTCTTGGATTTTTTGCCCTTTCTTGGGGTCAGTGGTGATACCCTGTGCAGAGACAATGTGGCCCAGGTAGGCAGAAAAGACAACACTTGGTGTGTTTCAGTTTCAGTTTGGCTTGGCATAGCCTCTCAAACACTTGTGTTAACTATTGGATCATTACCTCCATGTCTTTTCCCAGCACAGTGATATTATCCAGGTAGACTAGGCAGATCTCCCACTGCATTCCAGCTAAGACACAATCCATTAAGTGCTGGAAGGTTGCTGGCGTGTTGCAGAGTTCAAATGGCATCACATTCCATTCAAAAACCATTGAACCTCTGGAGTCAGCTCCACCTGCTAATAGCCTGAGGCAAGGTCCAAGGTGCTGAACCATTTCACTGTAGACAGCATGTCCTGGATTTGTGGAAGTGGGTATGCTTCCTTGATAGTGTAATCGTTCATAGTCTACGCACAGGCGGTATGTCTGGTCTTTCTTTTGCACCATCACAATAGGTAAAGCCCAGCTGATATTGCTTGGGGAGGCTAACCCAGCATCGAGATTCTGCTGAATCTGGTCATCTGTGCGTTGCTACTTTATTTATATTTATTATATTTTATTCTATTTTTATTCTATTTTATTTTTTACCTACTGTGAACATGTTGTTTTTAGATTTTATATTTCATATTTTTAGTATAATTCGTATTCTTATATTTTATATTTCATATTTTTATATTTTATCCTTGTCTTTTGTTCTGTCCTTATTCCTTTTCCTTTGCCTTTTTCAAGGGTCAAAACAGTGGTGTAAGCATTTCACTGCATATCACACTGTGTACCATTATGTATGTGACAAATAAAATTTGAATTTGATTTGATTTGAAATGCCATTATACGTGGTTGTTGCTTTACAGGCGGGTCAGATCTGGTTTGAATGTCATGCTGCACTACACCAAGGTCTGTGTGTTCAGTAGAAAAGACTTCACTGTAAATGTTAAGCAATTCTGCCAGCCTTTGCTGTTCTATCTTTCCAGCTCTGCCATATTTTTTGCATACAGGGACTCAAGATGATACAGAATGACAGTAGGGAGTGGGTCTGATGGGGTTAGTTCTGGGGTGGTGGCTTGAACCACATAGGCAGGCAGGAGGACTCCAGCAATGACTCCCCTTTTCACTTGCACTGCCACAGTACCTGGGTTATGGAGTCTAATGGGAATTTGATTATTTGCTTGGGCATCTACTACATTCCAAGCCACTATCACCTAGTGCTTTTCCATAAAACTTTTAACTGGGCTTAATATCAATTTGCCCTGCACCTGCTCTTGGAAATGTGCATTGCCTGGCACAATGTATTTACGTCCTTCCTTAAGAACAGTCATGCATGCTATGTGAACCACATGTACTCTGGGTTTGTTTTTCAGGCTGAAGTATGGTATCTGTTCACTAAACAATATCATATCATGGCTGCCAAAATCAAGGCATGCTCGTGCTTGTTCCAAGAATGGATGCCCCAAGATGGCTTTAGTGCCGTCCACTACATCTGCCACAATGAAATTGACACTTATTGTATGGGTTCTGACTTGTATTGGAACATCAACATCCCCAAGAACATCAACATTTATAGGGCTTATCCTTTGCAGAGCCTGTATGCTAGATAGCTTAAGTTTTTTTTATGTCTGCCTTGATAGTCTCATAGCAGTGTCGAGGTAAAACACTCCTCCTGTCCCTGGTGTCCAGAAGAACACAGACTTCAACGTCATACAGCAGAGTGTGGATGCACATCTCGGGACCACTACCTTTGACTCTGAGAACTGTGGGGGCAGGTTTGATCTCTGAAGCCTGGAATAGCGCTGAAGCTACATGTCACCTGTCAAAACAGTTCCACCTCATATGGCCAATACCCTGGCAATTATGACATACAGAGTCCTCCCAATTTGTTGCCTGAGCTCTATTCCAATTGCAGCAGCATGCTCAGATGATGGACCATACACAGTCTCTACTTCCATCCACAATACTGGCATAGTTCCAGCGGCTGGACCTGGGGTTATTGTGAATTACTCCACCTGCTGCACCCACTAAACAGAACCTCATCTGCACAGCCATCATTCTATTAGACCAGTGATTAGCTCTAGCACAATCCTCAAAGTGACTTAGGAACTCTCTCCATTAAGTAGAACCTGGTTGTATTGTGGGAATCCTTTCTCTCTGCAAATTGCACTCTTCCTCTCTGTCTGATGACATGTCTTGTAATGTCTGACCTGACTCCCTTCTACAAATCTAATAAACTCAGGGAGACAATGTCTAATAAACTCAACATCATTTGTGTAAAGCGTAGTCCCTTCAGTCCTGTGTCTGCATTACTGAGCTGCACAGACATCACTGTGGCAGGGCTGATGATTCATTATGGGTGTGCCTTAGCATCCGTCTAGCAGTTAGCTCTTTGCACATTGACTGTGAGTAGCTTGAATTGGCTGGTGTACTCTGTGAATAGCATTGTCAATTATCAATTCCACTGTCATGTATGGATTCTTTTCCCACCCCACTTTTAAATGGAATAGTCTCTCTCACTCTTTGCTGAGATGAGTGTGGCTCATAGCAACATGTGGACTAGCTTTCTGGAGCTGATGAAGAACATGGGACACTGTTCAGAAAAAACAAAAATGAACACACTTCCTCTCAACTACATCACCCATAATGCATTTCGTTCGTGACTACAATACCAGCAATTATTTCCCTTAAAGTGACGGCTCTTATTTCCCTCTCTTGCAAAAGCGCATATTATTATTTATGACTGCGATACTCATGGCATGAAATTGACGGGTTTTTTAAAAAAAAACATATTTAACTTATTCTATCAACTAACACCTAAAATCTACATGGTCTGAAATTGGAGTAGGATGTTTCTAAGAAACAGAAGAGCTGACAGAAACTGATAAAGTGTATTAAGCTAATAACATTAATTATTGTAATAATGACAACAAAAGTTTCATTTTCTGAATGCATTCCTCTGTATAAGCCTCTTTATGGGATAGCAGCGTGATGAGGCGTGATGAGTTGAAGCTGTTGAAGTAGCTTCTGGAGCATCATTAAATAATTTTTTATTAGGATTTAGAATAGAAGGTCGTTTTACACAATGACTAACGTGCTGTTTTAATATTTTTAGTGAAACTGTCATCAACGTATTTCATGGTAATGAGGTCCAGGTCAGCCATCATGCACAGCACATGTTCAGGGCCAGTCAAGTGTATGTTGAACAAACAGGTTCTTCAAGGATCTCTCTGTATTTGGCTACTGAAAATGTTCCCTGGATTCTGGACTTCTGAAGCTTTGTTTGAGTGACCATCAGGTTCTTGTTCACTTCCCTGACTTTCTGTGTTTAATCAGGTGGTCAGATGGAGTCCTGGTGGCTTCAAACTTCTTTCATTTCACAATTTCACAGTGAATTTCTGTAATCAGACTCCTGTGAAGTTCTAGAGGGATACCTCAAAACAATAAAATGTGACCAGGATGGACCTGAGCTCAGTTTGTAGTAGTCCAAGTGATAAGATATTTCACTGATAGATTTTCAGACATGTCTAAAAGCTTATTATTGTGATAAATATGAGTAGATCATGTCCATGAAAATGAAAAAACACTTTATCATGATCAGTGTGGTGGTGAGTCAGTACCCAGAACAGTGGAGCTTTGAGGAGAAAACACTACACATTGCCAAGCTCTGCTATTCTGAGCTTCATATTTTAACAGTAAAACATAACAAGGACTACTTAAGTCCTTAAGTCCTTAAAACATAACAAGGACTCAACTACTGTGTGTTTTATTATACTTCCCAAAAACATTTAGAGATAAACATCTACTTTTTTAGATTACAGAATACAGGCAACCAGAACAAAAAAAGAGAAAGATGCTAAATTTAAATTTAACAATAAATCCCAGACTGATATGATTAAAGAACTGTATGAAAGTAACATTAAACACTGTGAAATTAAACATGACAATTAGGTTGATGGAAAGTAAGTAGTTAACAGACAGGAACTAAACACACCAGTTCTTGAAATGCTTCTCTGGAAATTATTTGCATGCTTTCATGTTAGCCATAGTGCTTATTGGTATAAGGGCAATGAAGAAATCTGAAATAGTTACACTTTTAATGTTATGGTGTATTGATACTAGAGAAAAATAAAACATTAATTTTTCCGAGGTGTGAATATGATTTTGATGGGCTCTTCAGGAACCAGAAGGCCACTGTTGTTCAGCTTCAGAGGAACCTGATCAGAAGATGAGAAAATCAAGAACATTTAACTACACCAAGCATAAAAAGTAAAGAAAGGAAATTGATAGCCTTTTAATGTGGTACTTAATGCTGTTTTATGTTAGTATTAGATATTACTAGTGTTAGTCACATTATCTTTACATGGTTAGATCATTAGTGATTGAAGATCCTGACCTTCGTCTCCTCAGAAAGACTGATGTCGAATCTCTGCAGTATCTCAACAACAGCCAGCTTCATGACCACAAGGGCAAACCTCATCCCGATGCAGTTCCTGGGTCCTAAACCAAACGGCATGTAGGCATACTGCTCGATGCTCTCCTTGTTCTCCTTAGTGAACCTGAAACAACATCAACACCAAGAATTAGATTAGAAAGCCCTATTAAGATGATGTCTATCTGAAGATTTACACCCATTTCAAAAAATACCAGCCCAAAATGCTTACTGTTATAACTAATACAATAACAAACAGTTATAACAGTTAATAACATTGTGATATTGGCTTAACGAGTAGAACAATTACAACAACCCGCTAATCAAGACTGAAGTCTGACTGGACAGGACTCTCCTGAACCTTATTGGCTAAACTGAACCATATAATTAAAACGTCAACATTACATGTTACACTTTCTTGTGAAGTTTGTTTGAATAGAAAATTAATAAAATATCATGTTTATAGTCAAAAATAAAAACCCGCCAGTTGCATCAAAAACCAGCCCAGATTTTATCAACATGCTCAATGCATTTTTTCCCGGTAAGACATGACCAAAAGAAGCCCTATTGGGCGTAAACCGGTCCAATCTGGCAACACTGCTTGTGAAGTCGGCGTCTCAGGCTTCTGATTGGCCAACATGGCTTTACGGTTGAGGTTATATCACCACCTGTTGGTTTTGCATGCTCTTGACAGAGCTTCAGACCACGTTTTTTTGTTTTCATGTGGACGAGATTTTTTAAAAACAAAGGAGGAAAAACTTCCCCGTGTACATGTGGACTAGGCCTAAGATAGATTCCATTGTACCTCTCAGGGTTGAAGGTCTCTGGGTCAGGCCAAAATTCAGGGTCTCTATGTAAGGTATAAGTGGGGATCATGACTACAGTGTCCTTTGGGATGGTAAGGCCATTTATTTCAATAGTTTTTTTGCAGACTCTTTCCAGATGAAAGAGGACTGGGTACAACCTCAGTGATTCGCTTATACTAGCATCCAGATAATCCATGTTCATCACTGTATCATAATCAACTTCAGCCTGAAAAACAAAAGAAAAAAACACATATAATACCTTGTCAAAAACTGATTTAATCACCTGGTTAACCCCTACCCTGGTCTCTATGTAGATCCATATCATGGTGTGTTTGTCAACCACTGTCTCATTCTTTGTGTAGAAATGTAAGTCTCCTTTTAGATTCCTGCCTCATTCTGTTTGTTGGACCTTGTCTCTGTCTCTGTTTCAACTTCTGTCACAGTCTTTGTGTAGACCCCTGTCTCATGTCTCTCTGTAAGCCCTTTTTTATGCTCCTTTTTTAGTTTTATAATATAATGAGTGATACATTACATGATTGGGTAGCATTTTGTAATTTCACTGTAAAAGTTACAATGACAGTAAAGACATTCCATTCTATTCTATTCTATTTTACTCCTTTTACTCCTTACTCCCATCTCTCTCTGTAGACCCCGGGCTCAGACTTCACATAGATCCCTGTCTCAGTGTCTGTGAAGATCACTATTTCAGACTTTGTTTAGAACCCTGTCTCAGTCTCTGTGTAGACCCTTTCTCAGACTTCATGTAGACCCTTGTCTCAGTCTTTGTGTTGACCCTGGTCTCAGACTTCAGCTAGACTCAGTATGTAGACCCGTTTCAGTCCCTGGGTAGAACCCTTTTTAAGACTTTGTGTAGACCCCTGTCTCAGTCTTTGTGTTGACCCTGGTCTCAGACTTCAGCTAGACCCCTGGCTTAGTCATTACATAGACCCTGTCTCAGTCTCTATGCAGACCCCTGTCTCAGTCTATGTGTAGACCCCAGACCCCTGTCTCAGACTTCACTTAAACCTTTCTCTCAGACTTCATGCAGACCCTGGTCTCAGACTTCATTTAGACCCCTGTATCAGTCTCTCTGTAGACCCCTATCACAGATTTCACATAGAGCCCTGTATCAGTCGTAATGTAGACCCCTGTCTCAGACTTCATGAAGACCCTTGTCTCAGACTTTCTATTGACCCCTGTCTCAAACTTCACACAGATCCCTGTCCCAGACTTCACAAAGACCAATGTCTCAGTCTCTAAGTAGACTTCTGTCTCAGACTTTGTGTAGACCCCTGTCTCAGTCTCTGTGTAGACCGCTGTCTCAGACTTCACAAAGACCAATGTCTCAGTGTCTGAGTAGACTTCTGTCTCAGTCTCTGTGTAGACCCCTGTCTCAGTCTCTGTGTAGACCCCTGTCTCAGTCTCTGTGTAGACCCCTGTCTCAGTCTCTGTGTAGACCCCTGTCTCAGTCTCTGTGTAGACCCCTGTCTCAGTCTCTGTGTAGACCCCTGTCTCAGTCTCTGTGTAGACCCCTGTCTCAGTCTCTGTGTAGACCCCTGTCTCAGTCTCTGTATAGACCCCTGTCTCAGTCTTTCTAGGTGTAAACAGTTTCGGGGCTATTTTCACTTTGTGTGTAACAATATAAGAATTTTAATATAAATTCAAGTGGATCACCTTATTAGAGAAGGTTTTATCAATTTCTTTCTGGAGTTTTTGCAATGTGTCTGGATTACTGGCCAGACTGTAGAAGAGAAATGATAGAGTGCTGCTGGTCGTCTCATAACCAGCAAAGATAAAGATCATGGACTGGGACAGAATCTCATGATCATTCAGACCTTCAGATGTCAAACACACACACACACACACACACACACACACACACACACACACACAGACATTTCATATTGCTTTTTTAAATAAATTAAAGACGTACAAAACTTCATCATTTTAGTGTCAAAGAGACTTTTACTAGAGGAAAATACCTTTGTTTGTCTCTTTGTTGTTCAGATCATCTTTTTCTGATTTCTGAGAATCGATCATCAGCTGCATGAAGTCCACTCGTTTCTGCAGAAAATCAAAGACAAAAAACAGTTAAACCTCAATAACATCTAAAGCAAATTAAATAATTTTTTAGGTTGTACCTTATTATCCTTGGCCACACGTTCAGACTTGATCTTTTGCATTGAGGCGTAAAAGAAATCAGTCACTGCAGTCGGGGTTAAGGAAAAATTCATTTTCTCCAAAACCGGCGTAATAAAGGGGAACATCACTGATTTAAAAAAAACAAAATGTAAAATATCTCATTGTAACAACAAGCAGATATAAAAACAGCATATCTGAATATTAAGGATTAAAATTTGGTTTGTCTCATTATATTGTGAATAGGAGTTAATCTGAAATCAGTAAATTACCGACAGTGAGGAACAGAGGGCTGAGGAAGTCGAACTTCAGCATTTTCTTGATGTTGGTCACGAACGGATCTTTGGGGTTGTTCAGGGAGTCGATATCGACACTAAACGCTGTGCTCGTCACCACATCCATACTGTATGCTCCAAAAAACCTAAAATGACCAAAAACCATCATCAGATCAAAGAAACATGCAGAAATTTGGGAAATAAACACACACACACACACACAGCTGTGTTGAGTTTAATGATTTACTCTTTAATATCTGCTGATTCTCCTCGCTCAGACACCTTCTGCAGATTTTTAACCAAAGAGTGAGAATGTGACTTCATGATTCCAAACATCTGAGAAACAGAAAGAACATCAGCTGTTAATGTTATCATCAAGAGTAAGTCAATGTGTGTGTTTAATTATTAAAAGAAACATTAAAACACACACACACACACTCACACACACACACACACACAGATGGTGGCGCGACAGTAGCACGCACTGGCCACTCCGGATCCAAAATGGTGTTATTTGTGTGTTTTAGCCTGAATTTCAATGTGCATGGACACTAAAGACAGTGGCGCTCATGTATACGACTGCCAGACGCTACTACAGTACAGAAATCATGCAATTACCAACCTGCATGATGAAAACTTTACGACCTTGGCTTGCTGTGAAGACCAGACCTTCAGACCTCTGTGTCGCCTGATGCCAGTGGGCAGGAGAGAGAATGTTGAAAGCGGTGCTGAAGGAAGCGGAAGCGCAGAAAGCAGATGGGTCTGTGCTAGGCTAAAAACAGACCCTAGCTGGCCGGCTCTCCTGTCCATTATTCTGTCTAACTTTTGATCACTGGACAATAAACTGGACTGAATCCGACTTCAGCAAACCACATGGCTAGAGTTCAGAGACTGCTGCTTCTTTGTTTTTATGGAGACGTGGCTCAGCGACAGAATTCCAGATGCCGCCATTCAGCTAGCCGCGCTCACCGTGTTTTGTGCCGACAGGAATGAAGCTCTGTGTGCTAAGACTCGCAGTGGCGGTGTATGTGTTTAGATCAACATGGAATGGTGCAAGAACTCTGTGCTTATCTCTAGTTACTGTTTATCGCTAGTGAAGTTCATGAATGTTAGATGCAGACCATTTTATTTACCTCAGGAATTCACCAGTTTTCGTTTTGGAGTGTTCATTTCCACCAGCGTTAATGCTAGGAAGGCATATATGAACTCTATGGGGCTATTAGCGATCTGCAGAATGTTCACCCAGATGGTCTGTTTATTATTGCCAGAGATTTCAACCATGCGAATCTCAAAACAGTGCTCCCTGCATTCCATCAGCATGTGGACTTTGCGACGAGAGGGGCGGACACGATGGATCTTGTTTACACAAACATTCCCAGCGCGTACCATGCAGAGCCCCACCCCAACACAGACTACTCATCAGGTGCTCTAAACCGGTTCTGAAACAGGTGAAAACCTGGCCAGCAGGAGCCATCTCTGCTCTTCAGGACTGTTTTGAATGCAATGACTGGCACATGTTTAGAGAGGCTGCAACCAATGGGGACTCTATCAACTTGGGGGAGTACACGGCATCAGTGACCGGCTACATCAGCAAGTGCATCGATGACATGACTGTCTCCAAGACCATCACCATACACTCCAACCAAAAGCTGTGGATGACTGCAAAAGTGTACACACTCAGAGAATCCATGGCCACTTTCAGGACAGCAGAGACACCCAGGTGCATGTGGGAGGGCTTACAGGCGATCAGGAATTACAAGACCACATCACCTGCCTGTGACAGTGACACCTCCCTCCCTGATGTGCTGAATGACTTCTATGCTTGGTTTGAGGTGCAGAACAATGTAGCAGTGAGGAAGACCATCCTCTACCTATCAATGGCCGATGTGAAGAGAACTCTATGCAGAGTTAACCCAAAGAAGTCTGCTGGACCAGACAACATTCCTGGCAGAGTGCTCAGGGAACGTGCAGAACAGCTAGCGGATGTCTTCACTGATATCATCAGCACTTCTCTGAGCAGCTCCACTGTCCCAGTGTGCCTCAAGACAACGACCATCGCCCCTGTGCCAAAGAAGTCTATGGATTCCTGCCTCAATGACTATCATCCTGTTGCACTCACACCAATCGTGATGAAATGTTTCGAGAGGCCCGTCATGAGGCACATCAAGACCCAGCTACCACCCTCACTGAATCCCTTGCAGTTTGCGTATCGTCCTAACCGCTCCAAGGACGATGCCATCACCACAACCCTCCATCTGACTCTCACACACCTGGACAATAAGGACTCATACGTATGAATGCTGTTCACAGGCTTCAGTTCAGCATTCAACACAATCATCCCTCAGCAGCTGATTGAGAAGCTGAGTCTCCTGGGCCTGAACCCCTCTCTCTGCAACTGGATCCTGGATTTCCTGACTGGGAGACCTCAGTCAGTCCGGATCGGGAACAGCATCTCCAGCACCACCACACTGTGAGCTCCTCAGGGCTGTGTGCTCAGTCCACTGCTGTCCACTCTGCTTACTCATGACTGTGCAGCAATGCACAGCTCCAACCACATCATCAAGTTCACCAATGACACGACCCTGGTGGGTCTCATCAGTAAGAACGACGAGTCAGCTTACAGAGAGGAGGTGCAACAACTAGCAGCCTGGTGTAAAGCCAACAACCTGTCTCTGAACATCGACAAGACTAAAGAAATGGTTATTGACTACAGAGGGACCATGGAGAGCGTCCTGAGCAGCTGCATCACTGCCTGGTTTGGGAACTGCACCGTCTCGGATCACAAGACTCTTGAATCTTGAATGATCATTGTAGGTGGCCGAGTAGATGAGGATCAGTCGTCAGTGTAAGTGATTACATATTTGTTGATCAAGTCCTTGAATATCTCATTGATAAAAGCTTGAAACACTGCAGGAGCATTAGTGAGACCGTATGGCATTACCTGGTATTGGTAGTGCCCCCTAGTAGTAGTAGTAGTGGTATGAAGTAGTAGTGGTATGAAAGGCTGTTTTCCATTCACCCCCCTCCTTGAAAGGAATCAGGGTATATGCACTGCGCAAGTCCACTTTTGATAAGATCTCCCTTAGTTGTTCCAGGGCTGCAGGAACAATGCTGAAGACTGAAGGAGCTGCTTGTTGCCGGCTTGCAGGGCCAATAGTTGCTCCTGATACACCCGGATAATTGCTCTTTGGCGAGTGGGCATTCTCTGCTGGATCCATTTCAACCGAAAATGTTCTATAATGAAGTGCCTGAGGCGGAGGATCTTGGATCCATATCTGGTGATCTGATGGAAGTGCAGCCAAATGGGATGATACAGTCTTGCACTGTCTGCACCTGGTTGCACACGGTGCACTTTATGGAGCTAAGACAAACTTTCTGTCCCTTGCTCTGTGTTGTTGTTTCTGTTCTGTAGTTATATGTTGTCTATGTAGCACCAGGGTCCTGAAGGAACGTTGTTTCATTTTACTATGTGCTGTGTCAGCTATATGTGCAGCTAAATGACAGTAAAGCTTCTGACTTGACTTGACTTGACTTGACACACATACACACACACACACACACACACACACACATACACACACACACACCTCCTTTAGTCTTCCACTGGTGAACGATGGAGAGAGAACACTCCTGATTCTTTTCCATTCCTCGTCCTCAGCGATGGACACGGCGTCGTACAGAGCACCGTTTAGACGAAAATTCTGAACAAAATAAGAAATATAATTAGAAAACTTTTCTAATCAGTGTGGATTTCAGCTGCTAAAATAATACATTTGACAAAAGTGTTATTTTCATATTCAAATTCAAATGTTATTGGTCACATACATAATGGTACACAGTATGATATGCAGTGAAATGCTTACACCACTATTTGTTTTAACCCTTGAAAAAGGAAAAAGAAAAGGAATAAGGACAGAAAAAAGACAAGGATAAAATATAAAAATACGAAATATAAAATATAAAAACAACAAGTTCACAGTAGGTGAAAATAAAATGTAATAAAAATAGAATAAAATATAATAAATATAAATATAAATATAAATAAAGTAAGGCAAGAAGTATATGTATGTAGAATATGTATATAAAATAGAATATATATATAGGAAGTATAAAATGTAATAACTGTATTATACAACATTATATAAAGTGAATAGTGTGTAGTGTGCAATAGTGTCCAAGGTGCAGACAGCAGCAGTACGGGGTGGTCACGAAGTGGGATGAGGTGATGAGGTGATCAGAGAAGTGGTATTGTCCACTTTGTAATTTATCACTTAAGAAAATGAATGAATTTAACGTCACTTTTATAGTAATACTTTCAAAATGGTTAAAATTAATTCATGCAGTAAAGCAAAACTTTTCATACTGTTTTGGCTTTTACGAGTCTCTCCACCTGTCTGTCTCTCCATAGACATGTCTGTGTGTCTGTCTGTTAATCTGTGTCTCTCTTCTTTTATCTGACACTCACTTTTAATACGCTCTGCTTTTAATACAGTTGTCCCTAGTAAACTGATCACTCAGCTCAGTGACCTGGGTATCTGCACATCCATATGCAGCTGGATTATGGACTTTTTAACAAATCGACTTCAGTCTGTAAGGTTGGGTAATCACATATCCTCATCCTGAACACCGGCATCCCACAAGGCTGTGCGCTGAGCCCACTGCTCTACTCCCTGTTCATGACTGTGTTCCGTGGCATAACTCCAACATCTTCATCAAGTATGCAGATGATACCACAGTTGTTGGCCGAATCAGCAACAACGATGAATCAACCTACAGGGAGGAGATCCATAGACTGTCACCATGGTGTTCCATGAACAACCTCACCCTCAACGCCACAAAGACCAAAGAGCTCATCATGGACTTCCGGAAATCTAACAGCAGCAGACACTCCCCTATTTACATCAATGGGTCTGAAGTAGATCGTGTCTCCAGCTCTAAGTTCCTGGGTGTCCACATCTCTGAGGATCTGTCTTGGCATCTGAACACCTCAACTCTGGTTCAACTCTGGTTTACTTCCTAAGAAGACTAACAAAAGTTCACCTATCCCCCAAAATCCTGACCAACTTTTACCGCTGCATCATTGAGAGCATCTTGACGAGCTCCATCACAGTGTGGTACAGCAGCTCCACGGTGTGTGAAAAGAAATCACTGCAAAGAGTTGTGAAAACCGCCCAACGCATCATCGGCACCCAACTACCTGCCATTGAGTCTCTTCACCACAGTAGATGTCTGCACAGAGCACACAAAATCATCAAGGACATTTCATAGATTACACCTAGTTTATCTATCTGTCTATCTGTCTATCTACTTATATACATTTATATATATATACTATATTTATATATACTATATACTGTATATATCTGTATAAACACTGTATATTATCTGTATATTAACTTTCTCTATCTCACCATCTCTCTGTCTCTCCATAGGCATGTCTGTGTGTCTGTCAGTTAATCTGTGTCTCTCTTCTCACTATCTGACATGCACTTTCTCTATCTCACTGTCTCTCTCTCTCCATCTGTCTGTTTCTCTGTATGTTGTTCTGTCTTTCTAACCATCTGTCTGGCTCTATGCCCCTCTGCCCCCACCTCTGTCCCACCAATCACCCCATCACCCCAGTCACTATTAAAAGTATATGTGTGTGTGTGTGTGTGTCTCACTCTGCGGTTGGTGAAGAGAGAGTAACCCTCTTTGATCAGGACAGTTTTGATGATCTCTGTGTCCATGACACAGAGGACCGGCTGTCTCGCGTCATATATACTGTAATTAACATGACAAACATCAGACCTCTGACATCACATCAGATTTACCAGCTGCAGCATTAAACAGAAACATTTATATTTTATATAATATAATTTATATAATATTTTTAATATTATTTATATAATAAACACAGAGAGTGTAATGTTAGTTCCTGTGTAACTGAGACAGTGGTGCAAGTGAGAGCGATCGTATCCCACCTATGAAGAACATTGTTGAACAAGTTATACAACATTTTCAGCGTTCCCCAACATTCTGATCAGGCTCTCTCTTAGCCGACTAAACCCTCGCCCGAACCCCAGCTAACGATTTTAGATCAAATGAAGGTTTGGTTTTATGACTGTTATGATTTTAGGATCTTTTGTTTGTTATATAATTTAATCTGTCAGAGTTTTCTTCACTGTTGTTGTTCTGGGAACATTTGATTTTTAATTGTTTTAATTGTATAACATTAGCTGGAACGTTGTGTGAGTAACATTACAATAACGTTACCATTTTTTCTAAACACTGCAGGAATGTTATTTTCCCAGCATCAGACCTGTTAAACACCTTACTGAATGTTAGCGTTCTCTGTGAGCTGTGTCTCTCTGTATCGCTAAATCCAGACTGTAACACACTCACCCCCAAATCTTGCCGTACTTCTGAAAACACTCCAGATCAAAAGTGTGCATTCCCTGAAAATCAGAGAAAGATATTCTGTAAATAACTCTCACACTATAGAGTATAGAACAATGTTTGCAATATAAAATAAACTCACCTTACGATATTCTAACATGGTTCCTAAAAATGGTATGGGTTTAGGACCAGACACTCCCAAACGCTTAAAGAAACCGTACGGCCAGTACCCATACCTGAGAACGACAGAACACAGGAGGACAGTTTATACTAGATATAATCAACATTATAAAGAGGAAAACACAGTTTCAAGATTCAAGATTCAAGAAGCTTTATTGTCATTTCAACCACATATATCTGACGCAGTACATAGTGAAATGAAACACCGTTTCTCCAGGACCTGGTGCTACAGAAACATACAACAACAAAGTTCAACATAAAAACACCACCACAGAGCTAGGACAGAAGATTGTCTTAGCCACATAAAGTGCACAGTGTGCAGCTAGGTGCAAACAGAGCATAGACAAGACAGTGCAAAAGACAAGAAATACAAGAAAGACAACACAAAAGAACACAGGACACTTAGCGCCAAAAAGAAAGAAAAGAACATGTGTACTGGAATGTAAGTGAAATAAAATAAGATAAAGTGAAATGATGTAAAAAAAAGTATTGTGCAAAAATATTGTGCAAAAATACACAGCAGCGGTTGAGGTAGTGCAAATAGAAATAAACATAAATATAACTACAGCAACAGATGACAGGTAGAGGTAGTGCAATAAATAATGAACAATATAAATTATGTGTGTGCGTCCACACAGTCAAGAGAGAGTGTGTGTGTGTCTGTGTGTGTGTGTGTGAGAGATAGTGTAGAACAGTTGCTCCGAATGCTCCGGTACCTCTTTCCAGATGGCAGGAGGGTGAAGAGTGTGTGTGAGGGGTGTGTGGGGTGTGTAAGAGTGTGTGTGAAGGGTGTGTGGGGTGTGTAAGAGTGTTTGTGAGGGGTGTATGGAGTGTGTAAGAGTGTGTGTGAGGGGTGTGTGGGGTGTGTAAGAGTGTGTGTGAGGGGTGTGTGGGGTGTGTAAGAGTGTGTGTGAGGGGTGTGAGGGGTGTGTAAGAGGGAGCACTGATTTGAGATGGTGCAACCATGATGCATGGTTGAAATCTCCGGTGTTAATATACAGTCTTTTGGGTGAGCATTCTGCAGATGGCTAATAGCCCCATAGAGTTCGCATAGTGCCCCCTTAGCATTACTGCTGGGAGGAAAGTACATTCTGACAATGAAAACAGTGCTGAATTCCCAAGGTAAATAAAATGGCCTGCATCTGACAGTCATGAACTCAACTAGTGATGAACAGTAACTAGAAACAAGCAGAGTTCTTATACCATTCTGTGTTGATGTAAACACACATGCCACCACCACGAATCTTACCTCACAGAGCTGCATTTCTGGCAGCACAAAACAAGGTGAGAGTCTCTCTCTGTTACACAGTCTGGTTGTGAGGGCCTGAATGCTTCGGTACCTCTTTCCAGACAGCAGGAGGGTGAAGAGTGTGTGTGAGGGGTGTGTGGGGTGTGTAAGAGTGTGTGTGATGGGTGTGAGGGGTGTGTAAGAGTGTGTGTGAAGGGTGTGTGGGGTGTGTAAGAGTGTGTGTGAAGGGTGTGTGGGGTGTGTAAGAGTGTGTGTGAGGGGTGTGTGTGGTGTGTAAGAGTGTGTGTGAGGGGTGTGTGGGGTGTGTAAGAGTGTGTGTGAGGGGTGTGTGGGGTGTGTAAGAGTGTGTGTAAGGGCTGTGTGGGGTGTGTAAGAGTGTGTGTGAGGGGTGTGTGGGGTGTGTAAGAGTGTGTGTGAAGGGTGTGTGGGGTGTGTAAGAGTGTGTGTGAGGGGTGTGTGGAGTGTGTAAGAGTGTGTGTGGGGTGTGTAAGAGTGTGTGTGTGGGGTGTGTAAGAGTGTGTGTGAGGGGTGTGTGGGGTGTGTAAGAGTGTGTGTGAGGGGTGTGTGGAGTGTGTAAGTGTGTGTGGGGTGTGTAAGAGTGTGTGTGTGGGGTGTGTGGAGTGTGTAAGAGTGTGTGTGAAGGGTGTGTGGGGTGTGTAAGAGTGTGTGTGGGGTGTGTAAGAGTGTGTGTGTGGGGTGTGTGGGGTGTGTAAGAGTGTGTGTGAAGGGTGTGTGGGGTGTGTAAGAGTGTGTGTGAGGGGTGTGTGGGGTGTGTAAGAGTGTGTGTGATGGGTGTGAGGGGTGTGTAAGAGTGTGTGTGAGGGGTGTGTGGGGTGTGTAAGAGTGTGTGTGAAGGGTGTGTGGGGTGTGTAAGAGTGTGTGTGAAGGGTGTGTGGGGTGTGTAAGAGTGTGTGTGAAGGGTGTGTGGGGTGTGTAAGAGTGTGTGTGAGGGGTGTGTGGGGTGTGTAAGAGTGTGTGTGAGGGGTGTGTGTGGTGTGTAAGAGTGTGTGTGAGGGGTGTGTGGGGTGTGTAAGAGTGTGTGTGAGGGGTGTGTGGGGTGTGTAAGAGTGTGTGTAAGGGCTGTGTGGGGTGTGTAAGAGTGTGTGTGAGGGGTGTGTGGGGTGTGTAAGAGTGTGTGTGAAGGGTGTGTGGGGTGTGTAAGAGTGTGTGTGAGGGGTGTGTGGGGTGTGTAAGAGTGTGTGTGGGGTGTGTAAGAGTGTGTGTGTGGGGTGTGTAAGAGTGTGTGTGAGGGGTGTGTGGGGTGTGTAAGAGTGTGTGTGAGGGGTGTGTGGAGTGTGTAAGTGTGTGTGGGGTGTGTAAGAGTGTGTGTGTGGGGTGTGTGGAGTGTGTAAGAGTGTGTGTGAAGGGTGTGTGGGGTGTGTAAGAGTGTGTGTGGGGTGTGTAAGAGTGTGTGTGTGGGGTGTGTGGGGTGTGTAAGAGTGTGTGTGAAGGGTGTGTGGGGTGTGTAAGAGTGTGTGTGAGGGGTGTGTGGGGTGTGTAAGAGTGTGTGTGAGGGGTGTGTGGGGTGTGTAAGAGTGTGTGTGAAGGGTGTGTGGGGTGTGTAAGAGTGTGTGTGAGAGTGTGTGTGAGGGGTGTGTGTGAGGGGTGTGTGGGGTGTGTAAGAGTGTGTGTGAGGGGTGTGTGGGGTGTGTAAGAGTGTGTGTGAGGGGTGTGTGTGGTGTGTAAGAGTGTGTGTGAGGGGTGTGTGGGGTGTGTAAGAGTGTGTGTGAGGGGTGTGTGGGGTGTGTAAGAGTGTGTGTGAGGGGTGTGTGGGGTGTGTAAGAGTGTGTGTGAGGGGTGTGTGGGGTGTGTAAGAGTGTGTGTGGGGTGTGTAAGAGTGTGTGTGTGGGGTGTGTAAGAGTGTGTGTGAGGGGTGTGTGGAGTGTGTAAGAGTGTGTGTGAGGGGTGTGTGGAGTGTGTAAGAGTGTGTGTGAAGGGTGTGTGGGGTGTGTAAGAGTGTGTGTGTGGGGTGTGTAAGAGTGTGTGTGAGGGGTGTGTGGGGTGTGTAAGAGTGTGTGTGAGGGGTGTGTGGGGTGTGTAAGGGTGTGTGTGAGGGGTGTGTGGGGTGTGTAAGAGTGTGTGTGTGGGGTGTGTAAGAGTGTGTGTGAGGGGTGTGTGGGGTGTGTAAGGGTGTGTGTGAGGGGTGTGTGGGGTGTGTAAGAGTGTGTGTGAGGGGTGTGTAAGGGTGTGTGTGAGGGGTGTGTGGGGTGTGTAAGGGTGTGTGTGTGGGGTGTGTAAGAATGTGTGTGAGGGGTATGTGGGGTGTGTAAGAGTGTGTGTGAGGGGTGTGTGGGGTGTGTAAGAGTGTGTGTGAGGGGTGTGTAATGGTGTGTGTGAGGGGTGTGTGGGGTGTGTAAGAGTGTGTGTGAGGGGTGTGTAAGGGTGTGTGTGAGGGGTGTGTGGGGTGTGTAAGAGTGTGTGTGTGGGGTGTGTAAGGGTGTGTGTGAGGGGTGTGTGGGGTGTGTAAGAGTGTGTGTGTGGGGTGTGTAAGAGTGTGTGTGAGGGGTGTGTGGGGTGTGTAAGGGTGTGTGTGAGGGGTGTGTGGGGTGTGTAAGAGTGTGTGTGAGGGGTGTGTAAGAGTGTGTGTGAGGGGTGTGTGGGGTGTGTAAGGGTGTGTGTGAGGGGTGTGTAAGGGTGTGTAAGGGTGTGTGTGAGGGGTGTGTGGGGTGTGTAAGAGTGTGTGTGTGGGGTGTGTAAGAGTGTGTGTGAGGGGTGTGTGGGGTGTGTAAGAGTGTGTGTGAGGGGTGTGTGGGGTGTGTAAGAGTGTGTGTGAGGGGTGTGTGGGGTGTGTAAGAGTGTGTGTGAGGGGTGTGTGGGGTGTGTAAGAGTGTGTGTGAGGGGTGTGTGGGGTGTGTAAGAGTGTGTGTGAGGGGTGTGTGGGGTGTGTAAGAGTGTGTGTGTGGGGTGTGTAAGAGTGTGTGTGAGGGGTGTGTGGAGTGTGTAAGAGTGTGTGTGAAGGGTGTGTGGGGTGTGTAAGAGTGTGTGTGGGGTGTGTAAGAGTGTGTGTGTGGGGTGTGTAAGAGTGTGTGTGTGGGGTGTGTAAGAGTGTGTGTGTGGGGTGTGTAAGGGTGTGTGTGAGGGGTGTGTGGGGTGTGTAAGGGTGTGTGTGAGGGGTGTGTGGGGTGTGTAAGAGTGTGTGTCAGGGGTGTGTAAGGGTGTGTGTGGGGTGTGTAAGTGTGTGTGTGGGGTGTGTAAGTCTGCGCGAGGGGTGTGTGGGGTGTGTAAGAGTGTGTGTGGGGTGTGTGGGGTGTGTAAGTGTGTGTGTGGGGCGTGTGTAAGGGTGTGTGTGTGGGGTGTGTGGGGTGTGTAAGAGTGTGTGTGAGGGGTGTGTATGGGTTTGTGTGGGGGGTGAGTGGGGTGTGTAAGAGTGTGTGTGTGGGGTGTGTAAGAGTGTGTGTGAGGGGTGTGTAAGAGTGTGTGTGAGGGGTGTGTAAGGGTGTGTGTGAGGGGTGTGTGGGGTGTGTAAGAGTGTGTGTGAGGGGTGTGTGGGGTGTGTAAGAGTGTGTGTGAGGGGTGTGTGGGGTATGTAAGAGTGTGTGTGAGGGGTGTGTGGGGTGTGTAAGAGTGTGTGTGAGGGGTGTGTGGGGTGTGTAAGAGTGTGTGTGAGGGGTGTGTAAGAGTGTGTGTGAGGGGTGTGTGGGGTGTGTAAGAGTGTGTGTGAGGGGTGTGTGGGGTGTGTAAGAGTGTGTGTGTGGGGTGTGTAAGAGTGTGTGTGAGGGGTGTGTAAGAGTGTGTGTGTGGGGTGTGTAAGAGTGTGTGTGAGGGGTGTGTAAGAGTGTGTGTGAGGGGTGTGTAAGAGTGTGTGTGAGGGGTGTGTGGGGTGTGTAAGAGTGTGTGTGAGGAGTGTGTGGGGTGTGTAAGAGTGTGTGTGAGGGGTGTGTGAGGTGTGTAAGAGTGTGTGTGTGGGGTGTGTAAGAGTGTGTGTGAGGGGTGTGTAAGAGTGTGTGTGAGGGGTGTGTGGGGTGTGTAAGACTGTGTGTGTGGGGTGTGTGGGGTGTGTAAGAGTGTGTGTGAGGGGTGTGTAAGAGTGTGTGTGAGGGGTGTGTAAGAGTGTGTGTGAGGGGTGTGTGGGGTGTGTAAGAGTGTGTGTGAGGGGTGTGTAAGAGTGTGTGTGTGGGGTGTGTAAGAGTGTGTGTGAGGGGTGTGTAAGAGTGTGTGTGAGGGGTGTGTGTGAGGGGTGTGTGGGGTGTGTAAGAGTGTGTGTGAGGGGTGTGTGGGGTGTGTAAGAGTGTGTGTGAGGGGTGTGTGGGGTGTGTAAGAGTGTGTGTGTGGGGTGTGTAAGAGTGTGTGTGAGGGGTGTGTAAGAGTGTGTGTGAGGGGTGTGTGGGGTGTGTAAGAGTGTGTGTGAGGGGTGTGTAAGAGTGTGTGTGAGGGGTGTGTAAGAGTGTGTGTGAGGGGTGTGTGGGGTGTGTAAGAGTGTGTGTGAGGGGTGTGTGGGGTGTGTAAGAGTGTGTGTGAGGGGTGTGTGGGGTGTGTAAGAGTGTGTGTGAGGGGTGTGTGGGGTGTGTAAGAGTGTGTGTGAGGGGTGTGTGGGGTGTGTAAGAGTGTGTGTGAGGGGTGTGTGGGGTGTGTAAGAGTGTGTGTGAGGGGTGTGTGGGGTGTGTAAGAGTGTGTGTGAGGGGTGTGTGGGGTGTGTAAGAGTGTGTGTGAGGGGTGTGTGGGGTGTGTAAGAGTGTGTGTGAGGGGTGTGTGGGGTGTGTAAGAGTGTGTGTGAGGGGTGTGTGGGGTGTGTAAGAGTGTGTGTGAGGGGTGTGTAAGAGTGTGTGTGAGGGGTGTGTAAGAGTGTGTGTGAGGGGTGTGTGGGGTGTGTAAGAGTGTGTGTGAGGGGTGTGTGGGGTGTGTAAGAGTGTGTGTGAGGAGTGTGTGGGGTGTGTAAGAGTGTGTGTGAGGGGTGTGTGGGGTGTGTAAGAGTGTGTGTGTGGGGTGTGTAAGAGTGTGTGTGAGGGGTGTGTAAGAGTGTGTGTGAGGGGTGTGTGGGGTGTGTAAGACTGTGTGTGTGGGGTGTGTGGGGTGTGTAAGAGTGTGTGTGTGGGGTGTGTAAGAGTGTGTGTGAGGGGTGTGTGGGGTGTGTAAGAGTGTGTGTGAGGTGTGTAAGAGTGTGTGTGAGGGGTGTGTGAGGTGTGTAAGAGTGTGTGTGAGGGGTGTGTAAGAGTGTGTGTGTAGGGTGTGTAAGAGTGTGTGTGAGGGGTGTGTAAGAGTGTGTGTGAGGGGTGTGTAGGGTGTGTAAGAGTGTGTGTGAGGGGTGTGTGAGGTGTGTAAGAGTGTGTGTGAGGGGTGTGTGGGGTGTGTATGAGTGTGTGTGTGGGGTGTGTAAGAGTGTGTGTGAGGGGTGTGTAAGAGTGTGTGTGAGGGGTGTGTGGGGTGTGTAAGAGTGTGTGTGAGGGGTGTGTAAGAGTGTGTGTGAGGGGTGTGTAAGAGTGTGTGTGAGGGGTGTGTGGGGTGTGTAAGAGTGTGTGTGAGGGGTGTGTGGGGTGTGTAAGAGTGTGTGTGAGGGGTGTGTGGGGTGTGTAAGAGTGTGTGTGAGGGGTGTGTGGGGTGTGTAAGAGTGTGTGTGAGGGGTGTGTGGGGTGTGTAAGAGTGTGTGTGAGTGGTGTGTGGGGTGTGTAAGAGTGTGTGTGAGGGGTGTGTGGGGTGTGTAAGAGTGTGTGTGAGGGGTGTGTGGGGTGTGTAAGAGTGTGTGTGAGGGGTGTGTGGAGTGTGTAAGAGTGTGTGTGAAGGGTGTGTGGGGTGTGTAAGAGTGTGTGTGAGGGGTGTGTGAGGGGTGTGTGTGAGGGGTGTGTGAGGGGTGTGTGTCTGTCCTCACTGTCCCCTGAAGGGTCTTGTGATCTGAGACGGTTCAGTTCCCAAACCAGGCAGTGATGCAGCTGCTCAGGACGCTCTCCATGGTCCCTCTGTAGAACACAGTCAGGATGGGGGGAGGGAGATGGGCTTTCCTCAGCCTCCTCAGGAAGTAGAGGCGCTGCTGGGCTTTCCTGGTCATGGAGCTGGTGTTGAGTGACCAGGTGAAGTTCTCCGCCAGATGGACACCAAGGAATCTGGTGCTCTTGACAATCTCCACGATGGACCCATCGATGTTGAGTGGAGAATGGTCACTCTGCGCTCTCCTGAAGTCAACAACCATCTCTTTGGTCTTGTCGACGTTCAGGGAGAGGTTGTTGGCTCTACACCAGGCTGTTAGATGTTGCACCTCCTCTCTGGACGCTGACTTGTCGTTCTTGCTGATGAGACCCACCACGGTCGTGTCATCAGAGAACTTGATGATGTGGTTGGAGATGTGCATTGCTGCACAGTCGTGAGTCAGCAGAGTGAACAGCAGTGGACTGAGCACACAGCCCTGAGGTGCTCCAATGCTCAGTGTGGTGGTGCTGGAGATACTGCTCCCGATCCGGACTGACTGAGGTCTCCCAGTCAGGAAATCCAGGATCCAGTTGCAGAGAGAGGGGTTCAGGCCCAGGAGACTCAGCTTCTCAATCAGCTGCTGAGGGATGATTGTGTTGAATGCTGAACTGAAATCTATGAACAGCATTTGAACGTAGGAGTCCTTACAGTCCAGGTGTGTGAGGGCCAGATGGAGGATTGTGGTGATGGCGTCGTCCGTGGAGCGGTTAGGACGATACGCAAACTGCAAGGGGTCCAGCGAGGGTGGTAGCTGTGACTTGATGTGCCTCATGACGAGCCTCTCGAAGCATTTCATCACGATTGGTGTGAGTGCGATGGGACGGTAGTCATTGAGGCAAGAAACCGTAGACTTCTTTGGCACAGGGATGATGGTCGTTGTCTTGAGGCACGTTGGGACGATGGAGCTGCTCAGCGAGATGTTGAAGATGTCAGTGAAGACATCTGCTAGCTGCTCTGCACACTCCCTGAGAACTCTGCCAGGAATTTTGTCTGGTCCAGCAGACTTCCGTGGGTTAACTCTGCATAGAGTTCTCCTCATGTCAGCCATGGTGAGACAGAGCACTGGGTCATTAGGAGGAGGGATGGTCTTCCTCGCTGCAGTGAGGTGGAGGTTAAAGATACTGCTAACAAAAATACTGCTAGCAAAACATTGAGGCAGGTATGAAGAAATGCTGTAAAGTAAGAATGCTTTCAAAAAAACACTATATTGCCAAAAGTATTGGGACACCCCTCCAGATCATTGAGTACAGGTGTTGTTTTTCAGGGGTTGGACTCGGCCCCTTAGTTCCAGTGAAAGGAACTCTTAATGCTTCAGCTTCATACCAAGACATTTTGGACAATTTCATGCTCTTTGTGGGAACAGTTTGGGGATGACCCCTTCCTGTTCCAACATGACTGCACCAGTGACCAAAGCAAGGTCCATAAAGACATGGATGAGTGAGTTTGGTGTAGAGGAACTTGACTGTCCTGCACAGAGTCCTGACCTCAACCCCATAGAACACCTTTGGGATGAATTAGAGTGGAGACTGTGAGCCAGACCTTCTCGTCCAACATCAGTGCCTGACCTCACAAATGCTCTTCTAGAGGAACGGTCAAAAATTCCCATAAACACACTCCTAAACCTTGTGGAAAGCCTTCCCAGAAGAGTTGAAGCTGTTATAGCTGCAAAGGGCGGGACAACTCCATATTACATTCATGTGCAGGTAGAGGCCCAAAACTTTTGGTCTGGCTCACAGTCTCCTCTCTAATTCATCCCAAAGGTGTTCTATGGGGTTGAGGTCAGGACTCTGTGCAGGTCAGTCAAGTTCCTCCACACCAAACTCACTCATTCATGTCTTTATGGACCTTGCTTTGGTCACTGGTGTGCAGTCATGTTGGAACAGGAAGGGGTCATCCCCAAACTGCTTTGAGCACTGGTGTGCAGTTTAATATATGTATATACATATAAAACTCTTCTGCAATTGTGGTAGCAGAGCTGAACACTGTTGTACTGATTCAGGGAGCAATAAAAAAATTTAAAATGTCGTTGGAACGTTCTTTGTAAGATCTTATCTTACTATGCTGTGGACTTCTCTCTTCATAGAACAGTGCAAACTGGTTCTAACCAGAACAGAAGAATGACTGAAGGTCCCAGTGCAGGAAAACAAGGAAAACAATGAAATTCCCTAGTGATCCCAAACTGCTGAAAGGTTGTGTGTCTGTGTGTGTGTGTGTGTGTGTGTGTGTGTAATTGGTCTGTGAATCAAAGTCACTAAAAATCTGGGGATAAATTCCTAAAAAGTTACTAAAGAGAATGTAACAAACAATAAGGAGAGACAAAATAAAAAATGAATAAAAGAAGTTTTAACAGAATTAAATAGTTGTGTATAAATGATCTAAAGGACAGACGTGGTTTTATTTAAGAGATTATAACTCAGTCCCTGAATTCTGGTCTTCTTTGTCGCACTCACTCAGTCCTGAGGGTGTAGAAACTTTTCCAAACTTCATTATTTTCTGTCTGTAACAGTGAGATAAAGTGAAATGTGAGACAGCACTTACAGCAGGATGAGACTGATGAGGATCACGATCAGAGCCCACGTCTCAGCCGAGAAACTCCACCAATACGCCATGCTGATTATTAGTAGTAGCACTAGTTAGTCCTGAGTTAGTGTTAGTAACAATAATAATTGGATTAGTCGTAGTATCCCTAGTCTGTCAAATTCAGTCCGAGTTTCCGGTAGTGTGCGTGTGTGTGTGTGTGTAAGCGCTCGAGTGTTTATCATGAATCTGTAGTGGGAGGTTTTACTGTGTTCTGGTACAGCCCGCCTCCTCTCTCTGTCACACACACACAAACACACACAAACTCAGTTAACCTCTGTACACAGTGCTATAGAGTGTGCTGAGTTCAACTGGTTCAACTAGCTGAGGAATTTCACTGCTCTCAGCTATTAAGTGAAATTCTTTACATCCTTTATTTTTATGATATCAAGAAAGAAAGAAAGGTACAGTGTTAATTTCATGCCATCCCTGTTATAAAAAAAAAAAAATACGCATGAGACATAGTACTGTATACAAAATTAAAAAAATAACGGAAAACTATAAAGATAAGAAGAAAATACTAATGTTATTTTCCTTGATTAATTTACTCGGATGCTTACTCATTTTTATATTTATTGTCCGTAATTTCATTTACTTTTCTTTCACGCTTCAGTTTTCTGCGATCTTCTTTCCGAGTTATTTATTTACGATTCCAAAAATCACAAGTAGAGTTTTATGCAGATTAGGGGGCGGGATTAAAGTCTCCATTGGTCCATTGGTTCTCAATAGACAGCCCTTCTCTAGCTAATCAATAAAATGGAAGTAGATGACCTGACTGACGCACGACTCTGTGACTTCGAAGAAAGCAAAGACATCTAAAATAATAGCCTTGGTCGATTCTGTCACCCAACAACACACCAAGATGACATTTGCGTTCCTTGTGTAGCCGACTCTGTACTGGTTTGTATTGGCCGCCTCCAGTGTTCCCTTTGTTTTGCCTCCAGCTAGTGCTGTGATGTCATTGTGACGTTGACACAAAAAGGGTCTATAGACCGGGCATACTTCCGCTACTTCTGGTGTCAACTTGACGTCGTATGAGTTGCTGCTGCTGTGCAAGAACCCAAATGTAAATTTAATCAGTGGCTCCTAAGAGATCTCTCTTTAAAAGTTAGAGTTCTATTTTCAAAAGCTGAGGGCATTTCTAGATTATCCTACACTGTACTGTCTTTCCATGTAGATCCCCAAATATGTAAAATGATAGACAAGATACTGTTTGGAAAAACTGAACATATCATTTGAAGAAATCTGTTATGATGAATGAGTACAGTCAGGGTGGCCTCAACTTGTTGGACTTTACAACCTTGAATTACACCTTTAAGATTAATTGGATCAGACATGTCCAACTTACTTATGGAATTTCAATCCTAATTACATTTTTCTCATGTAGGTGGTCTAAATTTCTTCTTGTTATATAATCGTAATATTGATCAAATCCCTGTTAAACTTTCATGCTTTCTTAAACAAATGCTGCTGGCTTGGTCTCTAGTTTATAAGCACAACTTTACCACTCTGATTTTTTTTATGGTTTTGTTACCACTGGAAGGAATGATTGCTCTCAGATTTACTCGATTAACTTGATTTTGATTCTGACCAAATTCTATATTCATGAATCAAAAGTCGTGAAAAAAACTGCCAATTTTTTTTACTGTTTTTGTATTTTTCTATTTAAAAAAAAAAGCACCCAAAAGATAGAGTCCTGGTGGCTCCAAGCTGCTTTCATTTCATAATTTCACAGAGAAAACACTGCACATTGCTATGCTCAGCTTCGTATTTTAGCAGTAAAACATAACAAGGACTTACATCTGAACTACTGTGTGTTTTATTATACTTCCCAAAAACATTTAGAGATAAACATCTACTTTTTAGACTACAGAATACAGGCAACCAGAACAAAAAAAGAGAAAGATGCTAAATTTAAATTTAACAATAAATCCCAGACTGATATGATTAAAGAACTGTATGAAAGTAACATTAAACACTGTGAAATTAAACATGACAATTAGGTTGATGGAAAGTAAGTAGTTAACAGACAGGAACTAAACACACCAGTTCTTGAAATGCTTCTCTGGAAATTATTTGCATGTTTCCATACTGTTAGCCGTAGTTCTTTTGGGTATAATGGTAATGATGAAATAGTTACATCTTTAATATTATGCTACACCGATACTAGAGTAGAATAAAACATTAATTTTTCCGAGGTGTGAATATGATTTTGATGGGCTCTTCAGGAGCCAGAAAGCCACTGTTGTTCAGCTTCAGAGGAACCTGATTAGAAGATGAGAAAATTAAGAACATTTAACTACACCAAGTATAAAAAGTAAAGAAAGGAAATTGATAGCCTTTTAATGTGGTACTTAATGCTGTTTTATGTTAGTATTAGATATTACTAGTGTTAGTCACATTATCTTTATATGGTTAGATCATTAGTGATTGAAGATCCTGACCTTCGTCTCCTCAGAAAGACTGATGTCGAATCTCTGCAGTATCTCAACAACAGCCAGCTTCATGGCCACAAGGGCAAACCTCATCCCGATGCAGTTCCTGGGTCCTAAACCAAACGGCATGTAGGCATACTGCTCGATGCTCTCCTTGTTCTCCTTAGTGAACCTGAAACAACATGGAAGATACACACCAAGAATTAGATCAGAAAGCCCTATTATGATGGTGTCTATCTGAAGATTTACACAGGGACCAGGTGGGTTTCTGTCCTTTACAGATAATAATCATGATTTTATTTGTCTAGATCAGGAGTGTCAAATCTTATCCACAAAGGGCCGTGTGGGTGCAGGTTTTCATTCCAACAGAGCAGAAGCCACACCTGATTCCTCCTGATTAAAACACCTGCCCTTTGCACATAAGATTGGACACCCCTGGCCTAGATCATTCCTGATGGTATGTTTTTCTCCCCTGAGAACATTACAGATGCAATCACTCTTCTGTTTTTTGGTTATTGTACAAGCAGCTGCTGCCTCTTGTGCTGAATAAACCCTTTTTTACTTTTTTTACATAGTGCAAGATAGATTCCATCGTACCTCTCAGGATTGAAGGTCTCTGGGTCAGGCCAAAATTCAGGGTCTCTATGTAAGGCGTAAGTGGGGATCATGACTACAGTGTCCTTTGGGATGGTAAGGCCATTTATTTCAATAGTTTTCTTGCAGACTCTTTCCAGACGAAGAGCAACAGGGTACAATCTCAGTGACTCATTCACAGCAGCATCCAGATAATCCATGTTCATCACTGTATCATAATCAACTTCAGCCTGAAAAACAAAAGAAAAAAACACATATAATACCTTGTCAAAAACTCATTTAATCACCTGGTTAACCCCTACCCTGGTCTCTATGTAGACCCATATTAGTCTCAATGCTGATCTCTGTCTTGGTCTCGGTGTAGACCCATATCACAGTGTGGTTGTCGACCACTGTCTCATTCTTTGAGTAGAAACGTAAGTCTTCTTTTAGATCCCTGCCTCTTTCTATTTGTTGGTCTCTGTCTCTGCCATCTCCTGACAAAGTCTTTGTGTAGGTCCCTGTCTCTTGTCTGTCTGCATACCCCTGGGGTCTCTCTCTGTAGACCCCTGTCTCAGACTTAATGTAGACCCCTGTCAGACTTTCTGTAGACCCCTTTCTCAGACTTTGTGTAGAACCCTATCTTGGCCTCTGTGTAGACCCATGTCTCAGACATCACATAGAACCCTCAGTTTTTCTGTAGACCCGTGTCTCGGTCTCTGTGTAGACCCCGGTCTCAGTCTCTGTGTAGAGCTTTGTGTCAGACTTGATGTAAACCCATCTCAGACATCATATAGACCAATGTCTCATACTTCACGTTGACTCCTGTCTCAGTCTTTGTGTAGACCCCTGTCTCAGACTTAAAATAAATCCCTCTCTCAGACTTAACATAAAACTCTTTCTTAGTCGTTCTGTAGACCCCTGTCTCAGACTTCACATAGAACCTTGTCTCAGACTTTATATAGACCCCTGTCTGACTTCACATTGTCCCCTGTCTCTGTCACTGCGTAGACCCCTGTCTCAGACTTTACGTAGACCCTTATCTCAGACTTTGTGTAGACCCCTGTCTCAGATATCATGTAGATCCCTGTCTTAGACTTCATGATGACCCCTGTCTCAGACTTCACTTGGAACTCTGTCTCAGATTTTGTGCAGACCCCTGTCTCATGTAGTCCCCTGTCCCTGTGCAGACCCCTGTGTCATGTAGTCCCCTGTCCCTGTGCAGACCCCTGTCTCTGTCTCTGTGTAGACCCCTGTCCCTGTCTCTGTGCAGACCCCTGTCTGTGTGGACCACTGTCTCTGCCTCTGTGTAGACCCATGTCTCAAACTTTACACAGACCATTGTCTCAGACTTCATGTAGACCCCTGTTACAGTCTCTCTCTAGACCCCTGTTACAGTCTCTCTGTAGACCCCTCTTTTAGTCTGTGTAGACCCCTGTCTCAGTCTCTGTGTAGACCCCTGTCTCAGTCTCTCTGTAGGCCCCTGTCTCAGCCTTCATGTAGACCCTTGTCTTGAACTCTGTGTAGACCCCTGTCTAAGACTTTGGGTAGACCCCTGTCTCAGACTTCATGTAGACCCCTGTCTCAGTCTCTCTGTAGACCCCTGTCTCAGTCTTCCTGTAGACATATGTCTAAGTCATTTTGTAGGATCCTGTCTCAGTCGCTCTGTAGACCCCTGTCTCAGACTTGTGTAGAACCTTATCTTGGTCTCTTTGTAGACCTCTGTCTCAGACTTCACATAGAACCCTGTCTCAGTTTTTCTGTAAACCCCTGTCTCAGTCTCTGTGTAGACCCCTGTCTCAGTCTCTGTGTAGACCCCTGTCTCAGACGTCATATAGATCTCTGTCTCAGACTTCATGTAGACCCTTGTCTTGAACTCTGTGTAGACCCCTGTCTAAGACTTTGGGTAGACCCCTATCTCAGTCCCTCTGTAGACCCCTGTCTCAGACTTCACATAGACCCCTGTCTCAGTCTTAACACAAGACCCTGTCTTAGACTTCATGTAGACCCTTGTCTCAGACTTTATGTAGACCCCTATCTTAGTCTTCAGGTAGACCCCTGTCTCAGATTTCACTTCAAACTCTGTCTCAGATTATGTGCAAACCCCTGTCTCAGACTTCATATAGTCCCCTGTCTCAGTTTCTGTGTAGAACCCTGTCTCAGTCTCTGTGTGGACACCTGTCACTGTCTCTGTACAGACCCCTGTCTCGGTCTTTGTGTAGACTCCTGTATCAGTATCTCTGTAGGCCCCTGTCTCTGTTTAGACCCCTATCTCTGTCTCTGTGTAGACCCCTGTCTCAGTTTCTGTGTGGACCCATGTCTCAGACTTCATATAGACCCTTGTCTCAGGCTCTCTGTAGACCCCTGTCTCAGACTTTATGTATACCCCTGTCTCAGTCTTTTGTAGACCCCTTTCTAAGACTTTGTGTAGACCCCAGCTTTAGACTTTTTGTAGATCCCTATCAGGGTCTCTGTGTAGACTTCTGTTTAAGATTTTATATAGACCCCTGTCTCAGACTTCACATAAAACCCTGTCTTAGTTTTTCTGTAGACCCCTGTCTCAGTCTCTGTGTAGACCACTGTTTCAGACTTCATGTAGACCTATTTCAGACGTCATATAGACTGTATCAGTCTATTTGTAAAACACCTGTCTTGGTTTCTGTGTGGACCCCTTTCTCAGTCTTGAAGTAGACCCCTGCCCCTGTCTCTCTGTAGAACATCACATGTTCTCTGCATATGTGATTGATATAAATTTTTATATAATATCTTTAATATAAATATAAGTGAATCACCTTATTAGGGAAGGTTTCATCGATTTCTTTCTGGAGTTTCTTCATTGTCTCTGGATTACTGGCCAGATTGTAGAAAAGAAATGATAGAGTGCTGCTGCTCGTCTCATAACCAGCAAAGATGAAGATCATGGACTGGGACAGAATCTCATGATCATTCAGACCTTCAGATGTCAAACACACACACACACACACACACACACACACACACACACACACACACACACACACAAGAAGACTTTATATTGCTTTTGTCTAATTCTTTTTTTAATATATAACCTGATCTATTTCTAAGGCTTGATCCCAGCAGTAGATTTTGGCATTGCTGGACATAACAGCATCATACATTAAAGACGTACAAAACCTCATCATTTTAGTGTCAAAGAGACTTTTACTAGAGGAAAATACCTTTGTTTGTCTCTTTGATGTTCAGATCATCTTTTTCTGATTTCTGAGAATCGATCATCAGCTGCATGAAGTCCACTCGTTTCTGCAGAAAGTCAAAGACAACAAACAGTTAAACCTCAATAACATCTAAAGTGAATAGAGCAATTTAAGTTTTTTTAGGTTGTACCTTATTATCCTTGACCACACGCTCAGACTTGATCTTTCGCAGTGAGGCGTAAAAGAAATCAGTCACTGCAGTCGGGAAGAAGGCAAAATCCATTTTCTCCAACACCGGAGCAATAAAGGGGAACAGCGCTGTGCGGAAAAGAAAGAGAATATTAAATAACAGCAGAAACACAGCAAATGTAAATGTAAAGTGTCTAAATTTTATTGGAATATTAATCTGAAATCAGTAAATTACCAACAGCGACGAACAGAGGGTTGAGTAAGTCGAACTTCAGCATTTTCTTGATGTTGGTCACGAACGGATCTTTGGGGTTGTTCAGGGAGTCGATATCGACACTAAACGCTGTGCTCGTCACCACATCCATACTGTATGCTCCAAAAAACCTAAAATGACCAAAAACCATCATCAGATCAAAGAAACATGCAGAGAATAAAGACACACAGCTGTGTTGAGTTTAATGATTTACTCTTTAATATCTGCTGATTCTCCTCGCTCAGACACCTTCTGCAGATTTTTAACCAAAGAGTGAGAATGTGACTTCATGATTCCAAACATCTGAGAAACAGAAAGAACATCAGCTGTTAATGTTATCATCAAGAGTAAGTCAATGTGTGTGTTTAATTATTAAAAGAAACATTAAAACACACTCACACACACTCACACACACACACACACACACACCTCCTTCAGTCTTCCGCTGGTGAATGATGGAGAGAGAACACTCCTGATTCGTTTCCAGTCCTCATCCTCGACGATGGACACGGCGTCGTACAGAGGACCGTTCAGACGAAAATTCTGAGTGAAATAAGAAATATATTTTGAAATTTATCACAATTAAAGATCTAATAGTTTGAAAGTTGGTGTTCTTTTTCTAACTCCACTCGATCTTTCACTATGGGCATGCCATGTTAGCCTACCACCTCCATCCGAATCGTTGATCTATTTCTGTCTCCTCTCAGATTTCGCTGCCGAGTAAGATGGAACGACTGATAGCGTCGATTTATCAGAGGATGTATAAATATGCGGGACAGTCCATATGCTCGCTGAATGCGGTGACTTTACTGTCAGATGGATGAGATGGGATGGCAGCTGGACTCAGGAGCGCTGAACCTGGTATTCTGGGACTAAATTTGTGTGGTGAATGAGCCGATTCTGTGTTCTTCCTAAGTCGCGGTTTAGGGATGTGGCCATGTGATGGGCTTGGCTGTATCAGGTGAGACAGCATTATGGCTAAACCTGTCAGGCTTGGGCAATGCGCAGAAATCAGAAATAATAGATGCTGCTTATGATCCTATTAAGGGGCTGTTTGGCCTGGCCATCGAGAAGATGAGGGAAACCAGCACCCTCAGGAAATAGGAGGATGAGGCTTTTAACCTCTGTTTGCCATGTAAGCAAGTGCAGTGACCACCCGCTCAACTGGCTCGACAGGGCTTTGCAGCAGCCGCGGCAACAAGAGGGAGACGAGCGGGCGGCAGGGCTCTAAGACCTGCTCACAGCGGGCAGCAAGTTGGCCAGTGATCATGACCAGATGGCTCTGGACCTTGGGGAAAGCATTCATTTGCAGCCGTGGTGGCTAAAAACCGTCCGTCCCACCAGGAGGAGAGGAAGAAGAAGCATGCGACCTGACACACAGGCATTCCCTGGCCGTTCTCTCTCTGTCCACAAAGTGAAGAAGGGAGGTATACAGCCCTCTTGTTCTGAGTTCAGTAAGCTTTCCTCAAGTTCAGAGAGACGAGGGAGTTCACAGTCATGTCGTCAAGCACTCAAACACTTTTCAGTTCGGGGAAGTTGACCATAAAGAATGCATCATCGCATCCAAGCCACAGGATGAAGGCGATTTGCTCCCTAAGTTCAGTAAACACATTAATAAATGTTGCACCATCGCAGCCAGGCATGCAGCCGAGGGCGATAGGTTACAGAGACGCAATAAATGCACAAAAATGCAAAGATATAAGGAACACTCCTAGTCCTGCCACTAGAGGGAGCACTCACTCCTTCAGTGGAAGCCAGTGAAAGATGCAGAAATTGTGTTAAAGCATCTCAGCATCATGGGGTTCAGGATCAACATGATGAAGAGTAGTTTGGAGCCCTCTGAACAAACAAAATATCTGGGGTTCAGCATAGGCTCTCTCTCTCTTATCGAGTCACACTGACAGAGGGAAGGATTGCGTCTTTCACACAATGTATCACCCACTTTTGGATGGGGAAAGTGGTTCCATAATGAATGTGCTTACAGATGCTGGGTCTTATGGCTTGAGTGACGTAGTACAGTTCAGGAACTGGAAAAGCCTCGCGATTTTTAGAACGGGGATTCCCCTAGGGGCAGTGTCAATGAGAGTTTCTATGACAACAGACGTGTCCTTAAAGGGCTTGGGAGCGACTTTAATGGGCAGACCTGTGAACGGCATGTGGCCTGCTGTAGAAAACGCTCAATTCCCTCTATCAGACAAAAGTGCATCACTGGGTGTGGATGCTCTAGCCCACCCATGGCCAAACGTCCTTCTTTATCCATTCCCTCCTCTAAACTTAATTTCCCCCACTCTACCCAGAGTGAGGGAACAGGGTCTGTCATTGATACAGGACTCATGACCAGCTGTTTGTGTCTTGGGCTACTCCTTACAAAGGGAAGCCATTGTCTTGTCAACGGCTGTTTCATCGGATCTCCAGAGCGTATATTTGCAGGGGCCTTCAACCACCTAAGGGCTTGAGAGCCCACTCCACATGGGGTATGGCTACTTCATGGGCCTTACTCAAGACAGTTTCAATTCAAGATGATTGTTCAGCAGCAAGTTGGGCTAAGACGTACCCAAACCATCCTTAGCACATACAGTGCTGGGAGCTGGTAGGTCTGTGCCCACTTAATTGTTATGGAGGATATAGGTGCAATCCGGGAGTGGTCTATATCTCCCATAGTGAAACACCGAGCATGAAACCTGGGTTCTTTGATAACAGAGAGAGTTTCACCTACACTTCTACACTGTTCTGTCTTTCTTACCATCTGTCTGTCTCTATGCCCCCCTCTGCCTCTGCCCCCACCAGTCAGTATTAAGTATAAGTGTAAGTGTATATGTATGTGTGTGTGTGTGTGTGTGTGTGTGTGTCTCACTCTGCGGTTGGTGAAGAGAGAGTAACACTCTTTAATCAGAACAGTTTTGATGATCTCTGTGTCCAGGATACAGAGGACCGGCTGTCTCGCGTCATATATACTGTAATTAACATGACAAACATCAGACCTCTGACATCACATCAGATTTACCAGCTGCAGCATTAAACAGAAACATTAAACCATTAGCCTGTTAGCAGTTAGAGTTAGCGAGAGTAACACTCTGTATAAATCAACACACTGTGTCCAGCTGAACTGATACATAATTTATATAATATTTTTAATATATAAATAATAAACACAGAGTGTAATGTTAGTTCCTGTGTACCTGAGACTGCAGTGTGAGTGATGGTGATCATATCCCACATATGAAGAATGTTGCTGGAACAACATTTTCAGCGTTCCCCAACATTCTGATCAGGCTCTCTCTTAGCCAACTAAACCCTCGCCCGAACCCCAGCTAACGATTTTAGATCAAATGAAGGTTTGGTTTTATGACTGTTATGATTTTAGGAACTTTTGGTTATTGGATCATTTAATCTGTCAGAGTTTTCTTCACTGTTGTTGTTCCGGGAACATTTGATTTTTAGTTGATTTAATTGTATAACATTAGCTGGAACGTTGCAGAAGTAGCATTACAATAACGTTACCATTTTCTCTGAACACTGCAGGAACGTTATTTTCCCAGCATCAGACCTGTTAAACACCTTACTGAATGTTAGCGTTCTCTGTGAGCTGTGTCTCTCTGTATCGCTAAATCCAGACTGTAACACACTCACCCCCAAATCTTGCCGTACTTCTGAAAACACTCCAGATCAAAAGTGTGGATTCCCTGAAAATCAGAGAAAGATATTCTGTAAATAACTCTCACACTGAGTTTATTATATAATGTCATTTTTATAGGATAGAATAAATAAACTCACCTTACGATATTCTAACATGGTTCCTAAAAATGGTATGGGTTTAGGACCAGACACTCCCAAACGCTTAAAGAAACCATACGGCCAGTACCCATACCTGAGAACGACAGAACACAGGTGTTTCTATGGAGAGGAGTGGAAGAAAATAAGAGAGCAGGAAAGATGAGAGAAATGTTTGTTTTTCAATTTAAAAAACTGTGGTGTGGAAATCATTAACAGGAACGGAGGCGTTGTTGGAGTTTTAAACATCATATTGCTGTTTATCTGATCCTTTACCTCCTTTACCCACCCTACTCCCCCCCCTCCTCTCTGCCCCCCCTCTCTGATCTCAGCTCCTGACTTATCTCTAAATGTATGCTTTATTAAAGACATTATATGTCCATATATGGGTGTCCTTCCATCTGATTCTCAGTGTGGAACTGAGACGACTTCAGCCCTCAGGTCATCCTATGCTGAGTTAATGCCCTCAAGGTGTCCTTTTCATGTTTCTTGTACAGATTTACAAGTAGATCAATTAAAGGAGCATCTACACAAGACATTAGTTCTTTATGAACTGTTTATCAGCTGTAACATACATCAACACACTGAAGATTTATTCCACACCACTCTACTAAAAATCTGATGAATGAGTGTAAAATATTCAGAGTCAAAGAACTCATTTCCTGATGTGTAGCCCATGTACAGTGTAAGTACCGGTCACTAACACGGTGAGATAAAGTGAGACAGCACTTACAGCAGGATGAGACTAAAGAGGATCACGATCAGCGCCCACGTCTCAGCCGAGAAACTCCACCAATACGCCATGCTGATTATTAATCTTACTGTTAATTAGAGTATTAGCAGGAATATCGTAAATCCAAAGATACTGCAGTCGGATGTTAGTGTAGAGTGTGTGTGTGTATGAGTGTGTGTGAGAGTCTGTGTGAGAGAGCGCACTGTAAGAGAGAACATTTAAACCCCACGTTACAGTTAATGATTAAACACACACTTATCTAACTCAACTCTGTACAGAGAGGCTATAAGTCAAGTTCACCTATAAACACACATCTTACCACGAAGGCTATTATTACATACACTTAGGTTTATTAACTGATATTCTGTTTTATGATTCTATGTTCTATGATTTATAATCCCACTCTGTGTTTATAATGATTTATAATCCCACTCTCTGTGTTTATAATGATTTATAATCCCACTCTCTGTGTTTATAATGATTTATAATCCCACTCTGTGTTTATAATGATTTATAATCCCACTCTCTGTGTTTATAATGATTTATAATCCCACTCTCTGTGTTTATAATGATTTATAATCCCACTCTCTGTGTTTATAATGATTTATAATCCCACTCTCTCTGTTTATAATGATTTATAATCCCACTCTCAGTGTTTATAATGATTTATAATCCCACTCTCTGTGTTTATAATGATTTATAATCCCAATCTCTGTGTTTATAATGATTTATAATCCCACTCTGTGTTTATAATGATTTATAATCCCACTCTCAGTGTTTATAATGATTTATAATCCAACTCTCTGTGTTTATAATGATTTATAATCCCACTCTCTGTGTTTATAATGATTTATAATCCCACTCTCTGTGTTTATAATGATTTATAATCCAACTCTCTGTGTTTATAATGATTTATAATCCCACTCTCTGTGTTTATAATGATTTATAATCCCACTCTCTGTGTTTATAATGATTTATAATCCCACTCTCTGTGTTTATAATGATTTATAATCCCACTCTGTGTTTATAATGATTTATAATCCTACTCTCTGTGTTTATAATGATTTATAATCCCATACTCTGTGTTTATAATGATTTATAATCCCACTCTCAGTGTTTATAATGATTTATAATCCCACACTCTGTGTTTATAATGATTTATAATCCCACTCTGTGTTTATAATGATTTATAATCCCACTCTGTGTTTATAATGATTTATAATCCCACTCTCAGTGTTTATAATGATTTATAATCCCACTCTGTGTTTATAATGATTTATAATCCCACTCTCAGTGTTTATAATGATTTATAATCCCACACTCTGTGTTTATAATGATTTATAATCCCACTCTGTGTTTATAATGATTTATAATCCCACTCTGTGTTTATAATGATTTATAATCCCACTCTCAGTGTTTATAATGATTTATAATCCCACTCTGTGTTTATAATGATTTATAATCCCAATCTCCGGTATTTATAATGATTTATAATCCCACTCTCATAATGTTTATAATGATCTATAATCCCACTCTCAGTGTTTATGATTTATAATCCCACTCTCAGTGTTTATAATGATGTATAATCCCACTCTCAGTGTTTATAAAGGTTTATAATCCCACTCTCTGGTGTTTATAATGATTTATAATCCCACTCTCAGTGTTTATAATGATTTATAATCCCAATTTTGGTGATTATAATGATTTATAATCCCACTCTCAGTGTTTATAATGATTTATAATCCCACTCTCTGTGTTTATAAAGATTTATAATCCCACTCTCTGTTGTTTATAATGATTTATAATCCCACTCTCAGTGTTTATAATGATTTATAATCCCACTTTCGGTGTTTATAATGATTTATAATCCCACTTTCAGTGATTATAATGATTTATAATCCCACTCTCGGTGATAATAATGATTTGTAATCTCACTCTCGGTGTTTATAATGATTTATAATCCCACTCTCGGTGTTTATAATGATTTATAATCCCACTCTGTGTGTTTATAATGATTTATAATCCCACTCTGTGTGTTTATAATGATTTATAATCCCAATATCTGGAGTTTATAATGATTTATAATCCCACTCTCAGTGTTTGTCATGATTTATAATCCCACTCTCTGGTGTTTATAATGATTTATAATCCCACTCTGTGTGTTTATAATGATTTATAATCCCACTCTCTGGTGTTTATAATGATTTATAATCCCACTCTCTTGTTTTATAATGAATTATAATCCCACTCTCTGGTGTTTATAATGATTTATAATCCCACTATCTGGTGTTTATAATGATTTATAATCCCACTCTTTGTTTATAATGATTTATAATCCCACTCTCTGGTGTTTATAATGATTTATAATCCCTCTCTGTGTTTATAATGATTTATAATCCCACTCTCAGTGTTTATAATGATTTATAATCTATCTCTCAGTGTTTATAATGATTTATAATCCCACTCTGTGTTTATAATGATTTATAATCCCACTCTGTGTTTATAATGATTTATAATCCGACTCTGTGTTTAAAATGATTTATAATCCCACTCTCAATGTTTATAATGATTTATAATCCCACTCTCAGTGTTTATAATGATTTATAATCCCACTCTCAGTGTTTTTAATGAATTATAATCCCACTCTGTGGTTATAATGATTTATAATCCCACTCTCTGGTGTTTATAATGATTTTTAATCCCACTCTCAGTGTTTATGATTTATAATCCCAATCTGTGTTTATAATGATTTATAATCCCACTCTCAGTGTTTATGATTTATAATCCCAATCTGTGTTTATAATGATTTATAATCTATCTCTCAGTGTTTATAATGATTTATAATCCCACTCTGTGTTTATAATGATTTATAATCCCACTCTGTGTTTATAATGATTTATAATCCGACTCTGTGTTTAAAATGATTTATAATCCCACTCTCAATGTTTATAATGATTTATAATCCCACTCTCAGTGTTTATAATGATTTATAATCCCACTCTCAGTGTTTTTAATGAATTATAATCCCACTCTGTGGTTATAATGATTTATAATCCCACTCTCTGGTGTTTATAATGATTTTTAATCCCACTCTCAGTGTTTATGATTTATAATCCCAATCTGTGTTTATAATGATTTATAATCCCACTCTCAGTGTTTATGATTTATAATCCCACTCTGTGTTTATAATGATTAATAATCCCACGCTCAGTGTTTATAATGATTTATAATCCCACTCTGTGTTTATAATGATTTATAATCCCACTCTGTGTTTATAATGATTTATAATCCCACTCTGTGTTTATAATGATTTATAATTCCACTCTCTGTGTTTATAATGATTTATAATCCCACTCTGTGTTTATAATGATTTATAATTCCACTCTCTGTGTTTATAATGATTTATAATCCCACTCTGTGTTTATAATGATTTATAATCCCACTCTGTGTTTATAATGATTTATAATCCGACTCTGTGTTTAAAATGATTTATAATCCCACTCTCAATGTTTAGAATGATTTATAATCCCACTCTCAGTGTTTATAATGATTTATAATCCCACTCTGTGTTTATAATGATTTATAATTCCACTCTCTGTGTTTATAATGATTTATTATCCCACTCTCGGTGTTTATAATGATTTATAATCCCACACTCTCAGTTTATAATGATTTATAATCCCACTCTCTGGTTTTCATAATGAATTATAATCCTAATATCTGGTGTTTATAATGATTTATAATCCCACTCTCAGTGTTTGTAATGATTTATAATCCCACTCTCTGGTGTTTATAATGATTTATAATCCCACTCTGTGTGTTTATAATGATTTATAATCCCACTCTCTTGTTTTATAATGAATTATAATCCCACTCTCTGGTGTTTATAATGATTTATAATCCCACTATCTGGTGTTTATAATGATTTATAATCCCAATCTCCGGTATTTATGATGATTTATAATCTATCTCTCAGTGTTTATAATGATTTATAATCCCACTCTGTGATTATAATGATTTATAATCCCACTCTCAGTGTTTATAATGATTCATAATCCCACTCTCAGTGATTATAATGATTCATAATCGCACTCTGTGTTTATAATGATTTATAATCCCACTCTCTGGTGTTTATAATGATTTATAATCCGACTCTGTGTTTAAAATGATTTATAATCCCACTCTCAATGTTTATAATGATTTATAATCCCATTCTCAGTGTTTATAATGATTTATAATCCCACTCTCAGTGTTTATAATGATTTATAATCCCACTCTCTGGTGTTTATAATGATTTATAATCCCACTCTCAGTGTTTATGATTTATAATCCCATTCTGTGTTGATAATGATTTATAATCCCACTCTCAGTGTTTATAATGATTAATAATCCCACTCTCTGGTGTTTATAATGATTTATAATCCCACTCTCAGTGTTTATAATGATTTATAATCCCACTCTCTCTGTTTATAATGATTTATAATCCCACTCTCTGTGTTTATAATGATTTATAATCCCACTCTCTGTGTTTATAATGATTTATAATCCCACTCTCTGTTTTTATTATGATTTATAATCCCACTCTCTGGTGTTTATAATAATTTATAATCCCACTTTCTGGTGTTTATAATAATTTATAATCCCACTCTCATAATGTTTATAATGATTTATAATCCCACTCTCAATGTTTATAATGATTTATAATCCCACTCTCAGTGTTTATAATGATTTATAATCCCACTCTCAGTGTTTTTAATGAATTATAATCCCACTCTGTGGTTATAATGATTTATAATCCCACTCTCTGGTGTTTATAATGATTTTTAATCCCACTCTCAGTGTTTATGATTTATAATCCCAATCTGTGTTTATAATGATTTATAATCCCACTCTCAGTGTTTATGATTTATAATCCCAATCTGTGTTTATAATGATTTATAATCCCACTCTCAGTGTTTATGATTTATAATCCCAATCTGTGTATATAATGATTTATAATCGCACTCTCAGTGTTTATGATTTATAATCCCACTCTGTGTTTATAATGATTAATAATCCCACGCTCAGTGTTTATAATGATTTATAATCCCACTCTGTGTTTATAATGATTTATAATCCCACTCTGTGTTTATAATGATTTATAATCCCAATATCTGGAGTTTATAATGATTTATAATCCCACTCTCAGTGTTTGTCATGATTTATAATCCCACTCTCTGGTGTTTATAATGATTTATAATCCCACTCTGTGTGTTTATAATGATTTATAATCCCACTCTCTGGTGTTTATAATGATTTATAATCCCACTCTCTTGTTTTATAATGAATTATAATCCCACTCTCTGGTGTTTATAATGATTTATAATCCCACTATCTGGTGTTTATAATGATTTATAATCCCACTCTTTGTTTATAATGATTTATAATCCCACTCTCTGGTGTTTATAATGATTTATAATCCCTCTCTGTGTTTATAATGATTTATAATCCCACTCTCAGTGTTTATAATGATTTATAATCTATCTCTCAGTGTTTATAATGATTTATAATCCCACTCTGTGTTTATAATGATTTATAATCCCACTCTGTGTTTATAATGATTTATAATCCGACTCTGTGTTTAAAATGATTTATAATCCCACTCTCAATGTTTATAATGATTTATAATCCCACTCTCAGTGTTTATAATGATTTATAATCCCACTCTCAGTGTTTTTAATGAATTATAATCCCACTCTGTGGTTATAATGATTTATAATCCCACTCTCTGGTGTTTATAATGATTTTTAATCCCACTCTCAGTGTTTATGATTTATAATCCCAATCTGTGTTTATAATGATTTATAATCCCACTCTCAGTGTTTATGATTTATAATCCCAATCTGTGTATATAATGATTTATAATCGCACTCTCAGTGTTTATGATTTATAATCCCACTCTGTGTTTATAATGATTAATAATCCCACGCTCAGTGTTTATAATGATTTATAATCCCACTCTGTGTTTATAATGATTTATAATCCCACTCTGTGTTTATAATGATTTATAATCCCACTCTGTGTTTATAATGATTTATAATTCCACTCTCTGTGTTTATAATGATTTATAATCCCACTCTGTGTTTATAATGATTTATAATTCCACTCTCTGTGTTTATAATGATTTATAATCCCACTCTGTGTTTATAATGATTTATAATCCCACTCTGTTTTTATAATGATTTATAATCCGACTCTGTGTTTAAAATGATTTATAATCCCACTCTCAATGTTTAGAATGATTTATAATCCCACTCTCAGTGTTTATAATGATTTATAATCCCACTCTGTGTTTATAATGATTTATAATTCCACTCTCTGTGTTTATAATGATTTATTATCCCACTCTCGGTGTTTATAATGATTTATAATCCCACACTCTCAGTTTATAATGATTTATAATCCCACTCTCTGGTTTTCATAATGAATTATAATCCTAATATCTGGTGTTTATAATGATTTATAATCCCACTCTCAGTGTTTGTAATGATTTATAATCCCACTCTCTGGTGTTTATAATGATTTATAATCCCACTCTGTGTGTTTATAATGATTTATAATCCCACTCTCTTGTTTTATAATGAATTATAATCCCACTCTCTGGTGTTTATAATGATTTATAATCCCACTATCTGGTGTTTATAATGATTTATAATCCCAATCTCCGGTATTTATGATGATTTATAATCTATCTCTCAGTGTTTATAATGATTTATAATCCCACTCTGTGATTATAATGATTTATAATCCCACTCTCAGTGTTTATAATGATTCATAATCCCACTCTCAGTGATTATAATGATTCATAATCGCACTCTGTGTTTATAATGATTTATAATCCCACTCTCTGGTGTTTATAATGATTTATAATCCGACTCTGTGTTTAAAATGATTTATAATCCCACTCTCAATGTTTATAATGATTTATAATCCCATTCTCAGTGTTTATAATGATTTATAATCCCACTCTCAGTGTTTATAATGATTTATAATCCCACTCTCTGGTGTTTATAATGATTTATAATCCCACTCTCAGTGTTTATGATTTATAATCCCATTCTGTGTTGATAATGATTTATAATCCCACTCTCAGTGTTTATAATGATTAATAATCCCACTCTCTGGTGTTTATAATGATTTATAATCCCACTCTCAGTGTTTATAATGATTTATAATCCCACTCTCTCTGTTTATAATGATTTATAATCCCACTCTCTGTGTTTATAATGATTTATAATCCCACTCTCTGTGTTTATAATGATTTATAATCCCACTCTCTGTTTTTATTATGATTTATAATCCCACTCTCTGGTGTTTATAATAATTTATAATCCCACTTTCTGGTGTTTATAATAATTTATAATCCCACTCTCATAATGTTTATAATGATTTATAATCCCACTCTCAATGTTTATAATGATTTATAATCCCACTCTCAGTGTTTATAATGATTTATAATCCCACTCTCAGTGTTTTTAATGAATTATAATCCCACTCTGTGGTTATAATGATTTATAATCCCACTCTCTGGTGTTTATAATGATTTTTAATCCCACTCTCAGTGTTTATGATTTATAATCCCAATCTGTGTTTATAATGATTTATAATCCCACTCTCAGTGTTTATGATTTATAATCCCAATCTGTGTTTATAATGATTTATAATCCCACTCTCAGTGTTTATGATTTATAATCCCAATCTGTGTATATAATGATTTATAATCGCACTCTCAGTGTTTATGATTTATAATCCCACTCTGTGTTTATAATGATTAATAATCCCACGCTCAGTGTTTATAATGATTTATAATCCCACTCTGTGTTTATAATGATTTATAATCCCACTCTGTGTTTATAATGATTTATAATCCGACTCTGTGTTTAAAATGATTTATAATCCCACTCTCAATGTTTAGAATGATTTATAATCCCACTCTCAGTGTTTATAATGATTTATAATCCCACTCTCTGTGTTTATAATGATTTATAATTCCACTCTCTGTGTTTATAATGATTTATTATCCCACTCTCGGTGTTTCTAATGATTTATAATCCCACACTCTCAGTTTATAATGATTTATAATCCCACTCTCTGGTTTTCATAATGAATTATAATCCTAATATCTGGTGTTTATAATGATTTATAATCCCACTCTCAGTGTTTGTAATGATTTATAATCCCACTCTCTGGTGTTTATAATGATTTATAATCCCACTCTGTGTGTTTATAATGATTTATAATCCCACTCTCTTGTTTTATAATGAATTATAATCCCACTCTCTGGTGTTTATAATGATTTATAATCCCACTATCTGGTGTTTATAATGATTTATAATCCCAATCTCCGGTATTTATGATGATTTATAATCTATCTCTCAGTGTTTATAATGATTTATAATCCCACTCTGTGATTATAATGATTTATAATCCCACTCTCAGTGTTTATAATGATTCATAATCCCACTCTCAGTGATTATAATGATTCATAATCGCACTCTGTGTTTATAATGATTTATAATCCCACTCTCTGGTGTTTATAATGATTTATAATCCGACTCTGTGTTTAAAATGATTTATAATCCCACTCTCAATGTTTATAATGATTTATAATCCCATTCTCAGTGTTTATAATGATTTATAATCCCACTCTCAGTGTTTATAATGATTTATAATCCCACTCTCTGGTGTTTATAATGATTTATAATCCCACTCTCAGTGATTATGATTTATAATCCCATTCTGTGTTGATAATGATTTATAATCCCACTCTCAGTGTTTATAATGATTTATAATCCCACTGTCTCTGTTTATAATGATTTATAATCCCACTCTCTGTGTTTATAATGATTTATAATCCCACTCTCTGTGTTTATAATGATTTATAATCCCACTCTCTGTTTTTATTATGATTTATAATCCCACTCTCTGGTGTTTATAATAATTTATAATCCCACTTTCTGGTGTTTATAATAATTTATAATCCCACTCTCATAATGTTTATAATGATTTATAATCCCACTCTCAGTGTTTTTAATGATTTATAATCCCACTCTCTGTGTTTATAATGATTTATAATCCCACTCTCATAATGTTTATAATGATTTATAATCCCACTCTCATAATGTTTATAATGATTTATAATCCCACTCTCAGTGTTTTTAATGATTTATAATCCCACTCTCTGTGTTTATAATGATTTATAATCCCACTCTCATAATGTTTATAATGATTTATAATCCCACTTTCGGTGTTTATAATGATTTATAATCCCACTCTCATAATGTTTATAATGATTTATAATCCCACTTTTGGTGTTTATAATGATTTATAATCCCACTTTCGGTGTTTATAATGATTTATAATCCCACTCTCTGTGTTTATAATGATTTATAATCCCACTCTCAGTGTTTATAATGATTTATAATCCCACTCTGTGTTTATAATGATTTATAATCCCAATCTCCGGTATTTATAATGATTTATAATCCCACTCTCATAATGTTTATAATGATCTATAATCCCACTCTCAGTGTTTATGATTTATAATCCCACTCTCAGTGTTTATAATGATGAATAATCCCACTCTCAGTGTTTATAAAGGTTTATAATCCCACTCTCTGGTGTTTATAATGATTTATAATCCCACTCTCAGTGTTTATAATGATTTATAATCCCAATTTTGGTGATTATAATGATTTATAATCCCACTCTCAGTGTTTATAATGATTTATAATCCCACTCTCTGTGTTTATAAAGATTTATAATCCCACTCTCTGTTGTTTATAATGATTTATAATCCCACTCTCAGTGTTTATAATGATTTATAATCCCACTTTTGGTGTTTATAATGATTTATAATCCCACTTTCAGTGATTATAATGATTTATAATCCCACTCTCGGTGATAATAATGATTTGTAATCTCACTCTCGGTGTTTATAATGATTTATAATCCCACTCTCGGTGTTTATAATGATTTATAATCCCACTCTGTGTGTTTATAATGATTTATAATCCCACTCTGTGTGTTTATAATGATTTATAATCCCAATATCTGGAGTTTATAATGATTTATAATCCCACTCTCAGTGTTTGTCATGATTTATAATCCCACTCTCTGGTGTTTATAATGATTTATAATCCCACTCTGTGTGTTTATAATGATTTATAATCCCACTCTCTGGTGTTTATAATGATTTATAATCCCACTCTCTTGTTTTATAATGAATTATAATCCCACTCTCTGGTGTTTATAATGATTTATAATCCCACTATCTGGTGTTTATAATGATTTATAATCCCACTCTTTGTTTATAATGATTTATAATCCCACTCTCTGGTGTTTATAATGATTTATAATCCCTCTCTGTGTTTATAATGATTTATAATCCCACTCTCAGTGTTTATAATGATTTATAATCTATCTCTCAGTGTTTATAATGATTTATAATCCCACTCTGTGTTTATAATGATTTATAATCCCACTCTGTGTTTATAATGATTTATAATCCGACTCTGTGTTTAAAATGATTTATAATCCCACTCTCAATGTTTATAATGATTTATAATCCCACTCTCAGTGTTTATAATGATTTATAATCCCACTCTCAGTGTTTTTAATGAATTATAATCCCACTCTGTGGTTATAATGATTTATAATCCCACTCTCTGGTGTTTATAATGATTTTTAATCCCACTCTCAGTGTTTATGATTCATAATCCCAATCTGTGTTTATAATGATTTATAATCCCACTCTCAGTGTTTATGATTTATAATCCCAATCTGTGTATATAATGATTTATAATCGCACTCTCAGTGTTTATGATTTATAATCCCACTCTGTGTTTATAATGATTAATAATCCCACGCTCAGTGTTTATAATGATTTATAATCCCACTCTGTGTTTATAATGATTTATAATCCCACTCTGTGTTTATAATGATTTATAATCCCACTCTGTGTTTATAATGATTTATAATTCCACTCTCTGTGTTTATAATGATTTATAATCCCACTCTGTGTTTATAATGATTTATAATTCCACTCTCTGTGTTTATAATGATTTATAATCCCACTCTGTGTTTATAATGATTTATAATCCCACTCTGTGTTTATAATGATTTATAATCCGACTCTGTGTTTAAAATGATTTATAATCCCACTCTCAATGTTTAGAATGATTTATAATCCCACTCTCAGTGTTTATAATGATTTATAATCCCACTCTGTGTTTATAATGATTTATAATTCCACTCTCTGTGTTTATAATGATTTATTATCCCACTCTCGGTGTTTATAATGATTTATAATCCCACACTCTCAGTTTATAATGATTTATAATCCCACTCTCTGGTTTTCATAATGAATTATAATCCTAATATCTGGTGTTTATAATGATTTATAATCCCACTCTCAGTGTTTGTAATGATTTATAATCCCACTCTCTGGTGTTTATAATGATTTATAATCCCACTCTGTGTGTTTATAATGATTTATAATCCCACTCTCTTGTTTTATAATGAATTATAATCCCAATCTCCGGTATTTATGATGATTTATAATCTATCTCTCAGTGTTTATAATGACTTATAATCCCACTCTGTGATTATAATGATTTATAATCCCACTCTCAGTGTTTATAATGATTCATAATCCCACTCTCAGTGATTATAATGATTCATAATCGCACTCTGTGTTTATAATGATTTATAATCCCACTCTCTGGTGTTTATAATGATTTATAATCCGACTCTGTGTTTAAAATGATTTATAATCCCACTCTCAATGTTTATAATGATTTATAATCCCACTCTCAGTGTTTATAATGATTTATAATCCCACTCTCTGGTGTTTATAATGATTTATAATCCCACTCTCAGTGTTTATGATTTATAATCCCATTCTGTGTTGATAATGATTTATAATCCCACTCTCAGTGTTTATAATGATTAATAATCCCACTCTCTGGTGTTTATAATGATTTATAATCCCACTCTCAGTGTTTATAATGATTTATAATCCCACTCTCTCTGTTTATAATGATTTATAATCCCACTCTCTGTGTTTATAATGATTTATAATCCCACTCTCTGTGTTTATAATGATTTATAATCCCACTCTCTGTTTTTATTATGATTTATAATCCCACTCTCTGGTGTTTATAATAATTTATAATCCCACTTTCTGGTGTTTATAATAATTTATAATCCCACTCTCATAATGTTTATAATGATTTATAATCCCACTCTCAATGTTTATAATGATTTATAATCCCACTCTCAGTGTTTATAATGATTTATAATCCCACTCTCAGTGTTTTTAATGAATTATAATCCCACTCTGTGGTTATAATGATTTATAATCCCACTCTCTGGTGTTTATAATGATTTTTAATCCCACTCTCAGTGTTTATGATTTATAATCCCAATCTGTGTTTATAATGATTTATAATCCCACTCTCAGTGTTTATGATTTATAATCCCACTCTGTGTTTATAATGATTAATAATCCCACGCTCAGTGTTTATAATGATTTATAATCCCACTCTGTGTTTATAATGATTTATAATCCCACTCTGTGTTTATAATGATTTATAATCCGACTCTGTGTTTAAAATGATTTATAATCCCACTCTCAATGTTTAGAATGATTTATAATCCCACTCTCAGTGTTTATAATGATTTATAATCCCACTCTCTGGTGTTTATAATGATTTATAATCCCAATCTGTGTATATAATGATTTATAATCGCACTCTCAGTGTTTATGATTTATAATCCCACTCTGTGTTTATAATGATTAATAATCCCACGCTCAGTGTTTATAATGATTTATAATCCCACTCTGTGTTTATAATGATTTATAATCCCACTCTGTGTTTATAATGATTTATAATCCGACTCTGTGTTTAAAATGATTTATAATCCCACTCTCAATGTTTAGAATGATTTATAATCCCACTCTCAGTGTTTATAATGATTTATAATCCCACTCTCTGTGTTTATAATGATTTATAATTCCACTCTCTGTGTTTATAATGATTTATTATCCCACTCTCGGTGTTTATAATGATTTATAATCCCACACTCTCAGTTTATAATGATTTATAATCCCACTCTCTGGTTTTCATAATGAATTATAATCCTAATATCTGGTGTTTATAATGATTTATAATCCCACTCTCAGTGTTTGTAATTATTTATAATCCCACTCTCTGGTGTTTATAATGATTTATAATCCCACTCTGTGTGTTTATAATGATTTATAATCCCACTCTCTTGTTTTATAATGAATTATAATCCCACTCTCTGGTGTTTATAATGATTTATAATCCCACTATCTGGTGTTTATAATGATTTATAATCCCAATCTCCGGTATTTATGATGATTTATAATCTATCTCTCAGTGTTTATAATGATTTATAATCCCACTCTGTGATTATAATGATTTATAATCCCACTCTCAGTGTTTATAATGATTCATAATCCCACTCTCAGTGATTATAATGATTCATAATCGCACTCTGTGTTTATAATGATTTATAATCCCACTCTCTGGTGTTTATAATGATTTATAATCCGACTCTGTGTTTAAAATGATTTATAATCCCACTCTCAATGTTTATAATGATTTATAATCCCATTCTCAGTGTTTATAATGATTTATAATCCCACTCTCAGTGTTTATAATGATTTATAATCCCACTCTCTGGTGTTTATAATGATTTATAATCCCACTCTCAGTGTTTATGATTTATAATCCCATTCTGTGTTGATAATGATTTATAATCCCACTCTCAGTGTTTATAATGATTTATAATCCCACTCTCTCTGTTTATAATGATTTATAATCCCACTCTCTGTGTTTATAATGATTTATAATCCCACTCTCTGTGTTTATAATGATTTATAATCCCACTCTCTGTTTTTATTATGATTTATAATCCCACTCTCTGGTGTTTATAATAATTTATAATCCCACTTTCTGGTGTTTATAATAATTTATAATCCCACTCTCATAATGTTTATAATGATTTATAATCCCACTCTCAGTGTTTTTAATGATTTATAATCCCACTCTCTGTGTTTATAATGATTTATAATCCCACTCTCATAATGTTTATAATGATTTATAATCCCACTCTCATAATGTTTATAATGATTTATAATCCCACTCTCAGTGTTTTTAATGATTTATAATCCCACTCTCTGTGTTTATAATGATTTATAATCCCACTCTCATAATGTTTATAATGATTTATAATCCCACTTTCGGTGTTTATAATGATTTATAATCCCACTCTCATAATGTTTATAATGATTTATAATCCCACTTTTGGTGTTTATAATGATTTATAATCCCACTTTCGGTGTTTATAATGATTTATAATCCCACTCTCTGTGTTTATAATGATTTATAATCCCACTCTCAGTGTTTATAATGATTTATAATCCCACTCTCAGTGTTTATAATGATTTATAATCCCACTTTCTGGTGTTTATAATGATTTATAATCCCACTCTCATAATGTTTATAATGATTTATAATCCCACTTTCGGTGTTTATAATGATTTATAATCCCACTCTCAATGTTTATAATGATTTATAATCCCATTCTCAGTGTTTATAATGATTTATAATCCCACTCTCAGTGTTTATAATGATTTATAATCCCACTCTCTGGTGTTTATAATGATTTATAA